>NC_060273.1:118731914-118805096 GCF_021613505.1 Equus quagga
AATTTGCTGATTAATTTAATTTAGACTAGCACCACTTAATGTATTAATAATGACATACCTAATAACTAATTTGCTGATTAATTTAATTTAGACTATTTCCTAGTTATATCTTCTAGATGTATCAACTTTGAAAAACTTAAGTCCTAGCGGGACTATCATGTGAGAATCACAGACCACAGCAGAAGCCACTTGCTGAGAGGTTTGGCAGGTCTACACGGGCATCTCCACGCTATTTGATGTAAACTATATTAAATATAAATTACTGTTTTATTATTTGAACTATTCCTGTCCCAGTGGATCATTAGTCTACCAGTTCTGCCTTTTTTACAGTAAAAAAATGGAAAACCAAAAAAGAAAAACTCTGATCTGCTTGCCTCTCCATTTTGGGTACGTTCTAATTTCCTTGTGAAGGGTATGTGAAAAATTATCTATAGTACATAGTGTGTTCCAAACAAAATATAACTATTCCAAAATAATAGTAAAAGTTACTCAAGTGAAAGAAAATACTGCTATTATTTAAACTTGTAGAGAGCTAATAGAATTGCCCCATTTGAAAGAGAGAAACATTGCTCAGTATTTAAAAAAAATAAACTTTGGTGTGTATTATAAAACAAACATAAGGAATTTATCTCCATCTGAAATCATGTACGATATTATAATTTCATGGAAATATTTTGGGGTAATGACTTTCAAATGAATACAGGAAGAAGGCTATTAGAAAGAAGAAAGATTAGGAAATACACGTAGCGCATAATCCTGCAGTGGGGGAGGAAACAGTCTCTTATGATCTAATAGGATTTTTCCATTCTTCACTTGGTTCATCTTAGACACAAAGCAAGTAAATCATTCTTGGTTTCTAAAAGTCCATGGTGATACTCAAAGGAAATTAATTCCCTTTGCTAAGTATGGTTTACAAAAACATATTCTTAAAGTCAACTCCATGAAAATGCTAGATTTATTACTAAAATGGGATGTCCTTTTTTTTGGTAAAATAAGGGATTTTTCCATCCCTTTCGTAATAGTTTCTAACACAAAAGTGGCTCTCCAGTATTGGGAAATATGGGGTAGAATGAAAAGGTGTGATGTTGACACAATGGAGAGCTTGATAAACTCAGCATAGTTAAAGAGGTCAGCCCTTGAAAACTGAAAGCAGAGAGCTGCCTTTGGAAAAACCCAGGTGTATCATCACTTTAAAATGTGGGGGGAAAAGAGCCTGACTACTGGGAAAAGTGTGATTAAAATTCTTATCAAACACAGGCACTACATAGGTATCAAAATGATATCATCATTTAAAAAATATTTATTTTGAACCTAACTGCACAAGTGTAAGGCAGGAACTGCCCTCTAGGTGTTAAAAATCAGAGACAGGCAGATGCATACATACTGAAACATGGAATTAAGCTTGCAGAGCAAACATATAAATGGAAAGTGAAGCATTAGCGTCTCACAGTTAAAAAGGTAGTCACTGTGGCAAGGAGGCAACATATGGAACTGGGGTGAGGACAGAATAGCTATGGAAACTCTTCCTCCAAACTGAATAAACTATGTGGAAATAGTGTGGTCTTTGGTCAATCAGAAGAGTTGGATGAAAGAGCAAGGATTTCAAAATCTATTAGAAAGTTCACAAAACAGGTATGATCTGTAAGCTTTCAGAGATGGGTGGTGACAGAAGTGATGGGAAGCGACTGACTAATGGAGCATGGCTCAAAGTTGATTTCTCAAAGGAAAGAATAACTTGGACAACTGGTGTGCTGAAGGAAAGGAATCAATAAAGATTGAATGACTCAAACCAGGGGTCTCCCCGGACTCCTCTTTTCCCCCTTACACACAACATCCAATCCAGCAGCCAACCCTGTTGGCTTTGTCTTCAAAACATAGTGCAAACCTGAAACCTCTTCTCCCCACAACTAATCCCCTTGTTCAAGCCATGTCTATCTTTCATCTGATCTCCTGCAAAGGCCTCCTAACCGCTCTGTTTGTTCTCAGTTTTCCACCCTCTGCTATTCACCACAGTCTATCCTCCACCCAACAGCCAAAACTTCATAATGACTTCTCATCACACTTAGACTGAAACATAACTGTTGATCACAAGCAACTGGATCTTACATTATCTGGACCCTACTTCTCCATCTAAATTCATCCCCCTCCATCTCTGCTTTGCTTTTTCCAGTCTAGCCATACTGGACTTCCTACTGGTTCACAAAGCAAAATCCCAGTTCACTGCTATTTCATGCAACACTAAAACCTGACCGTGTATGGACACTATCCAATCATGTAGCCTCTCTTAGCCAGGGGAATTTGCTACTGAACTGAATTACAGAAATTTACATCTGGGAATAACAACAACGGCAATTTACCTGATTATAGAACAAACAAAGCAATGAAAAACAATATAGGCATTTTCAAATCCATCTTTAAGATAAGAACAATAAGCATTTGCTACTCTACAGAATGACACACAGAAATGGTCTATGGCTGTGGATGAATACACTTCTTCTGAAGCATGAGAAATATTGACCAGCACTGCATGTGTGGGAAGAAAGAGGAGAGAAATGATAAGGAAAGAGAAAGAGGGAGAGAGATGTGTTACAGGTGCCAAAATGTGCCAAATATACCATGTGGAGCTGGGATAATCATGAGTCCCAAGGTTGATAATTGTGTTGTTAGTCTGAGCAAAAGTCAAATGGGTTCACACTCATTCCCAACAGGAGGGTTTTGGGCTGCAAAGGTTTGGAGGCCATGGAGGTGGGGCTGGGGACACCATACCACATGAGAATTGCAGCTGAATTTCCCAACTTTGGTCCAGATGAATACTTCATTGTATTCACTTCTTACCTCCATTGGCCTAATGCTGGCCAGGATCTGTGAAAAATACAGCTCTGTAACCAGTTAAGGCCAGGGCCAGGGCCAGGGTGAACCCAACTGTCTTGAAATGTTCCACATTTATGAATACTCACAAATTAACCTGTTAAAAGGACTTAGAGCTGTGCCTTTGTCCTATTTAAACTGCTATGAACTCAACTGACAACTAAGTTTTCTACTTGGGCCTACTGGCCAGAGAGAATCCTGACCAGGAACCACTGGGGTCCCCGATTTGGAGCAAGTCTAATGCCCTAGTCACAAAGTGATTGGACTTTGCAAACCTGAGATTAGTACATCTCTTGAGGAGAAAGACAGTAAAATTTTTAAGAATGGGGAAGACTTGCTGAGGGAGAAACTAACCCCCACATATTGTAATAAAATTCTACAGGATAAAAAATGCTGCTGGACAGGGTGGGAAAAAAAACCTTGAAAGCAAATTTGCTAAAAAATTGACAGTGATTTATTCTGGGTGGTGCTAATGCAAAAGACTATTTTATTCTTTGTAATTTTTTTTTTGAGGAAGAGTGGCCCTGAGCTAACCTCTGTGACCAATCTTCCTCTTTTTTGCTGAGGAAGATTGGCCTTGAGGTAACATCCGTGCCCATCGTCCTTCATTTTATATATGGGGCACCTGCCACAGCATGGCTTGATAAGTGGTGCGTATGCCCATACCCAGGATCTGAACCCACAAACCTTGGGCCCCTGAAGTGGAGCACGAACTTAACCACTATTGCACCAGGCCAGCACCTCTTTGTAATTTTTTTGTATGTTAATTCCTTTTAAAAGATAAAGTGCTGCTGAGTGGAAAACTATGCCTTTATCTTTTTGGTTCCAACCACGCTTCTTCTTTTAAGACAAGGATCACAAACTCAGATGCCTATAAGGCCCAGCAACTAAAATAAGTGAATGAAACCTGCCAGACAGGAATTACGTTAAACAAGTGAGCACATCCCCATGTCAAGAGTCAGCTTCTCCTTAGTGCCAGCACATAGCTGCTGCAAAGAAATGCAGGTAGCAGTGTTGCCAGATTTAAAATTTTTTCAACATTAGAAATCTGAATTTTTGTTGACATTCCAGATTTTTAAATCTTGGCAAATATTTCAAATTAAAAAAAGCATAACTTGGTGAGGGGACAAACAAAACTCAAGGGATTGTCAAGGATGATTTTGTCCATAAAGCGTAAGGTGTATATTTCTTTGTTTTGCATACAAACCCAAATTCACGTTAAAGTCTGAAAAGCACAGCTCCAGACCAAGAAAAAGAATAACAGTAGTCTGTATGCAGAAGTCTGGGCATCTAAGCAACACCTTTAAGAGAACTATTAAATCCCTGTCTAAATGGAGACATCCTTGTGCAATGGTAGACATTTCTAAAGTATTACTTTCTGCTAGTAAAGTTTATTGCATTCTATTTATCATTGTCTCTATTACATGTGAACAGATTAAACAAGATTAGTGAGTGACATCTAAAACAGGAGCTAGATGGTATAACTTTATTAAAATAATAAACGAAGGGAGTATGTTTGTCTTTCTTATATTGTGTATCAAACATGAGCTTTGTGGTGAGAAAACATGAAAGGACTAGCAAGCCAAAGAAAGGTAACCAGAGGGATCAATCAGGACAAATCCATGGCAAGAATTCTCTCTCTGAAAGAATTGGTGGCAAGGGGCATCACCCCAGGGGGACAGAAGACGAGGCTGATGAGGCCCGTTAGGTGGTAGGGGAAAGTCCAAACCCATATATGACATAGGTGCTGAGGACAAGGCCAGTGAAGAACAGTGGCCTGCAGTCAGACCCTGGGAAACAAGCAGGAATGCAGGCTCTAGTACAGAAAGAGGCAGGTTAACAACAGGTTTCCAGATTCAGCCAAGTTTTTCCCACTTTATTGCTTTTGGCCAGGTAGGGGATGTTTACCTATTAAGGGTCAGATATGCCAAAGAATATAATCCCAGAGAAGTATATAGAGTGATCTGTCCCCTAAGTAGACTAGAGGCCAGAAATCCCATCCTGAAGGTCTGGGTCTGAGCAGTGACGTGCGGCACATCAGTGTATCTTCACTATGGGTGAGCAGGGCCATGACTCATCTCCCAGTGGGGTTGCTGTCTGATATATTTCTGCTAAAATCCGGCATCCAGGAAGTTCAACTGTTTCACTTACTTTGCGAACAGCGTATGATCAGGAAACTATTTAAAGAAAGAGTTAAAAAAAAGTTTTGCAGAAGCCAAGTAACTTTTTTTCTATGTCATCTGTGGCCCTTGGACTTTATACTTACATAAAAAAGGCAGCAGCAGGGTCCATTCTAATCTTTCACCGTAACTGATTTCTAAGAATCAATGACACTAATCCCCACCCAGTTCCTTTGGTTCAGTTACTTTCAACCAGTTACCATCTTTTAAACTTATTCCAGCATGCTAAAAAATCAGACACGTTGAAAACCTACAATAAGTTGTGCTAACCCACATTAAGTTGCAAAACTTTTTATTCATAAGGAAAGGATTTCAGTATAATAAATCCCAATGATGACATTTACTATGAAAGTGAGAATACAGTAATGATTCAAGAATTAAATCTTACAACCTGTTTATCAGACAAATTTTTATGACCAATATGAAATGTAGGAGCTAAATGAAAATATGTCCACCACTTAAGGCAATGAAATGACCACTAAGGACCCAAAAAAGGTGACTGAATTGCTGGGTCCTCTACTTCTTGGCCCAAGCATAGTGATTAAAGTCATCAGAGACTTTTATGTTCTGGTTCTGGACACAAAGTAGTACCCATTATTTTGTCTTTGTCTGCAAAGGATCTTCAGGACCAAACAGTCAAATATGACAGAAGGAAATCAACTTGAAATTCTCATTACACTTTGTAGTGTTTTCAGGGATTAATGCATATAAATTTACCTAGATGAGAATGAAATTGGTAACATTTGCAAAAGTAACACTGTACACACTTACACAAAAGAGTGTTTCTTACGGGAATTTTGTTCACCAATTTTGTTCACGCAATTTTGTTCACCAGAAAACCTCTATCTTACGTTTAAAGATCCTGCTGGGCCTGGATGGAATGGGAAAGAAGCAAAGGCCAGCAAACCTGTGAGTCAGGCTCAGGAGTCAGGAGCATGGACGAGGTGGACAGAGCACGACACCCTCTGACCTCATCCATCTGTTATGGGCTTTGGCAAATCACGCAGAGTCACTGAACCCATGCCTCCCCCTCCCACAGTGTTAGGCTACATGAGCTTGCCATACCATCTATACATGCTCTAAAGGAAAGGCAAAACGGAAAAGTTTCTTATCCTCTCACCAAGCAAATATAGGCCAAAGAAGGCCTCAGAGGCAAAATAATAGCCCTTGGCAAAGGAAGATCTGGATTTTTAGATGAATAAATCCAGGAAATGTAGAGGCAAGAAGTTCTCGTCATCTGGGATATCTTAAAGAAGGAAAATAAATATATTTCTCTCCTCCCACTCCTTTTTTTTCTGATTGCTAACTGCACATGGGTAGAAACTTATTTTCAAGTCGATTTAGCCCTGATATAATATGAAAATACTGGAATTCAAAATGTCCAACTACCTTTTGGGGGCACAAAAAAGGGAAAACCTATTAGTGATAGTATATATTGAGTGCTGATGTTTTTCTAGGCACTGTGTTAAGCTTGTAGTACTCCATGGACTCCTCATATAATGGATTTAATTCTAAAATATGTACGCATTATATACGTATGTATTTACATCCAAGCTCTACTATTCCAAACGCTTAACACTACATTATTCAAATTTTGTAGCTGATAGAACAGGCACAAAACAAACAAGTGGCAGGTAAACATATAAAATTCAAATCTACTGAATTCCATAGTAAGATTGACAGTGAATCATGTTTATATCCTGCCTTTCCTTCCATGGTTAATTTTTATTTGTCTGGACTAAATTAATTGATAAAATTAAATTGGAATTTATATTATAAATTTTTGTATTTATATAAAACATATATTAAATGTGCTAAACTTTGTGCTAGCTCAGTGGCATTCTAGACTCAGCTCTATTTCTCTAAGGTGAGACACTTTCCTCTTTAAAACATATGTACAAACTGCAAAACAGTAAGGAGTCTTAATGAGAAGTCACCATTTTAGAAACAAATACATATGAAAGAAATCATTCCTTAAAGTAAGGACTCAAATTTCATAACTTGTCCAAACATTTGGCCAGTGCTTTCTGGGACTTCATAGTGCACACCTTGTGTTGGTCAGCTCGCCAACAAGATCAGGCCATAAGGAGCACTTCATCTAGTCCTGGAGGTCCTGTCCTTGTGCATTTAATGATGCCCTGTGCTGGTGCAGTAACAAGGAGTTCATGACATGGTTATTTCTTTACAGCTTTTTCTTAAGAAATCACAGTGCTTACTTTTTCACTCACATGGGATATTTATTTTATTTTGTTAGTTTCACTCCTAGTACATGTATATTGAAACCATAATAAAACATAGCAGCCAGGGACCAAACACATTGAATGGGTGTCAATTGTCGGATATATTAGCTACAACAATACCAATTGTTTTCTACTCAATTCTTAAGACTAAACCCCAATGCACAATGAGTAACAAATAATTCACTGTAACATCAGAATTATTTGTTTTAAATTTGATCACTTCAGGCTAAACGTCTAAGTCTAAGAAACATAAAGAGACAAATTTCTTGCCTTAGACTTCGAAATATCTCAGAAAATAATGTTAGATCTACTGCATTTAAACTAATTTATGATAGTTTTTAAGAAAGTATAGAGTCCAACAATTTATACTTTCAAGTGCAGTAAAATCCACTTAGCTTGACTATTTGACAGTCAACCACCTCAGAGGCTTGGGGTTCAATGATTTGCCTGCACACACTATTGGCACTCCCCAGCCTAAACAGATCACAGCACATCTCATTCCAATGAACACCATCAATCTACAGAACACAAGAACTTTCAATTCAACTGCTTGTACAAAATTAATGATAAATGCAGTGTTCAATTAAAGCACTTCTTTTTGATAAGCTACTCCTGACTGCTTGTTTACAAAAGGCTTGTATAATCTCGGCTGTAAGCTCCATGTTATAGTACACCTCCAAAGCCGGGATCATCAGCAAATTAAAAGTTATTTCAACTCTAAGAAGCCAACATACTGACATTCTCATCAGCTAGTCCTCTAACCTGAAATTTACTCTGCTGTAAAGGAGGTAGATAGTCTATGTATTTATTCAACTGAGAAAAAATAGATGTTAAGTTTTAAAGACACGCTATATCAAAGCCCTGCCTGCCTCTTGATCTCATTTCCTAAGACTTCACATCTTGTTCCTACGCAACAGCTACATTATCCTTTATGTTGTTCAAGCATGCCAAGCCTGTTCAAGCCTCTGGGCCATTGCACTTGCTGTCTTCTCTGCCTAGAAGGTTCTTTCCCCCAGTCTTTGAGTTTCTTCTGAGTTCACGATACCTACAGAGCAATGCCTTCTCAGACTCCACCCACCTCTAACTGATTTTAACTGTAACCCCTACCACTATCTAAAGTGTGTTTATTTTCCCCTTCATGTCTGTCTCAAATGTTAAGCTATTTATGCCCAGAGAGTGCAGACCTTTCCCTTTTTTGTTAGCACTGTGAACATGGTTGCCTAGCTTTTATAGAAACTAAATAAATATCAATTAATGTAATGAATGATTAAAATTGATCTAATCAAAGTATTTTGATTTAAGGACCACATTTAGGAAACAAGACATTGTTCCTTAATATTGACATTTCTCATTTAATCAAAATTTACCTTGAAGAAATTCAATTGAAGGTAAAGAATGAATTAGGTTGCACATTCATTCTCAGGAATACCTGGTACCCTGGGCTCTGCCATGTGCTGTGGCCATGCTTGGGTGAATCTGCCAGTTACACTCAGGGAACCCCCGGAGTCTGGGAAGCTAATGCCACACTCTTAACAAAGTCATGAAATATCAGTGAAATAAAGAATTATCTTGAGAAGAGAATAGTCAAAGCTTATTAGTCTGCGTGACTTTTTCAGCTAGCCAACAAATAGTCTCCCCTTACCCTTAGCCCTCAAGAAATGAGTCTTGAACTCACTAAGCAAAAGCAAGCTATTTCACCTACTCATTTCACATGTGGCTTTGATTTGGGGTGCTATTAAAATTACATCAACTTGTGCGGGTATTCCTGACATTTTATTAAAGTGAACAGTAAGGGCAGATGATAAGGAAGTGGGACAGGGTATGAAAAGAATAATGAAATGGAATACATATCCGGGAGTTTGCAGGAGGTCCAAGAACGATGAGAACCTCTGCCAAAACTTGAGCCTTAGAACTTGTTGCTCTTCCTTGGGAACAAACAGCATGTGCTGTAGGGTGGGGCAGAATGATTTTACTGCCAGATTTTTTGATGCTGTGCTCAATTTAGTTTTCATTGTTTGCATTTGGGGGCTTATTTTGAGTCACATACTGTTAATATGTGAGAACATCTATCAATATTTTGAGTCTTTATTAGAGTTTAACTATAAGCTATAATTTAGCTTTAGATGATCTTTCTAAAGTATGCCGAATTTCCAAGTGGAATTGATTTTTACACTCAAATTCTCCTCTGTATGTCTCCCCATACCAGTTTTCAAAGCAATATTAAGAAGAAATTCTTAAAATGTACCTATACCTAAGATATTGGACATACATTGCAAAGTGTGAACAATACAATAACAATCTTCAAAATGAATAACTTTTTGCTACATTAGGGTTTGAGAAAAATACATATTGTATTAGCTAATCTTTCATAATTTAATGTTTATTATTAATCCATCTGAGTAAAACTACAAAAAATAGATTCAGATTCTTTTCTAACATGCTGAAGCTTTAACTAATACAGATGGTTCTCTTTTGTTCTGCGAGTCTCACAAGTACTTAAATATATACTAAAAAAGAAAGTACAGAGGGACAAAATCTACCAGAATTAACAGAAATTTCCTGGAATACAAAGGACATTTAAAGGAAATGCAGCATTGCTGTTTTCAACTGCTTGTAGTAAAGTGTCAAATAAATATATGCTTTTAAAAATTATTATTCAGTAACTTGTAAGACTGTTATGTAATCAGCCCATAAATTATAGGCAAATGGATGCTGCGAAAGTGGATTTTATGGGCTGATTATATAAGAGTCTTAAAATTTGTTGAATAGTTTGATTTTAAATAGCCCAAATGTATCAGCATAGCTAGGCTTCAAGATGGCCCGAATAAGACCCACCTCCTAATACACTCTTGTATAGTGCCCTCCCACGGTGAACCAGGGTTGTTCTCTGTGACAAGCAGAGAATGGGAGAAAAGATGGTATGTGACTTCCAAGATGATCTGGCTTTAATCTTGGTCACGCTCTTTCTCTCTCATAACATTCACTTTGTGGGAAGCCCAATACTATGTTGAACAATCCTATAAAAAGGCCAGAGTATGAGGATCTGACGCCTTCTGACAGTACCAGAGAGGAGCTAGGGCCTTTGGCCAATGGTCACATGAGTAAGCCATCTTGGAAATAGAATTTCTAGTTCAAGTCAAGCACTTATATAACTTCAGCCCTCACTGATAGCATGACTACAACCTCATGAGGCAGCCTGGGCCAAAACCACCCAGCTAAGCCACTCCTGGATTCCTGACTCTCAGAAATAGATGCTTGTTGTTTAAGCTGCTAAATTTTGGTATAATTTGTTATGCAGCAATAGATAACTAACACATACACCCTCTTGCAACCCATCTGTTCCTCTTACCCCATTTTGGCCAGAAGCCAAAGTCAATCAGGTAAGTTTTTCTTCTTTAAACGTATGTTTTTTTTTTTTTTTTCCTACTCAAAGCCCCAGTACATAGTTGTATATCCTACTTGTAAGGCATTCTGGTTCTTCTATATGGGATGCTATCACACCATGGCTTGATGAGCAGTGTGTAGGTCTGCACCCAGGATCTGAACTGGCAAACCCCGGGCCACCGAAGCAGAGTGCGCAAACTTAACCACTCAAGCCACAGGGCCGACCTCAGTGAGGGAAGTTTTGATTGAAGATTACGGTTAGAAATAAGCTGTGTTCTGGATATTTCTCAAGGACCGAATGAGTATATAAGAATTATTCATACTTAGTATCTAACTCTTATACACCCTGGGTTGGAATTTGCCTGTGCAGTATTAATGAATATAGTTAATAAGCAAAAAATATATGTAAAAGTCTAGAAAATGCAAACTTATCTTTTGCGACAGAAAACACATCAGTGGCTGCCTGGAAATGGGGGAGTCGGGGTGAAGGATTACCAAGAGGTAAGAGGAAATTTTGGGGGGTGATGGGTATGTTCCTTATCCTGATTATGCTGACGATTTTTACAGGTATAATATATATGTCAAAACTTATCAAATTGTGGGCCTGGCCCGGTGGCTCAGCAGTTAAGTTCACATGTTCCGCTTCGGTGGCCCAGGGTTCACTGGTTCGGGTCCAGGGTGCAGACGTGGCACCGCTTGGCACACCATGCTGTGGTAGGCGTCCCACATCTAAAGTAGAGGAAGATGGGCATGGATGTTAGCTCAGGGCCAGTCTTCCTCAGCAAAAAGAGGGGGATTGGCAGCAGTTAGCTCAGGGCTAATCTTCCTCCAAAAAAAAAAAAACCCTCATCAAATTGTACACTAAATGTGTATACTTTTTCAATTACACTTCAATAAAGATGTTTTTAGTTACCGGATTACTGCACACACAACTTACCTAATTTTCAAATTGCCATGACTTTCAAATTGCCAGTTCTCAATATTAGGTGAACCCTGGGCTACAGAAGCGGAGCGCACGAACTTAACCACTACACCACCGGGCAGCCCCCCTAACGTTATCTTTATGTTGTATTTTTCCAGTAGCTAAACTAGCTAAAGCAATCTTAGCCTATGTGAATAAAAATATACAATCAAGAGCAAAGAAAAAGGGGTTGTTTTTTCCCCTTAGGGTTAAAGACTGATAACACTTAGAATAATTTGTCAGTTCTGGAAACCACAAGGTTGATCAACTAGACTAGATTTTGAAGTGAGCAGCCAGAATGGTGAAGGATTTCGTAGCTGCTTGGAGCATGCGTGCAGTCTCTCAAATGAGGGAGTAAATCTGCTTATGTGCAAGAATGGAAAATGTTCCCCAACAGCCCTCTCTTTCTCCACAGGCTTCCCATTAAATGTGTGGGTACACACTTAGGAGAGGGCTTATCTTTTGACTTATGACAATTATCTTCAGACAAAACATTATTAAACAGTGTAACAATTTCACTTAACTTTATATACATTAGATATGGTTTTCTCAAACACACGGAAAGGTTTTAAATACCAAATTGCCCACAAAAAATAGTCATAGAAAACTATATAATAGTAAAAGAAAAAACCCGGCTACTTTTACATGACCAAAAAAGATAAACCAATGATGAAAAAATAAAATTTAATGATTTTTTATATTGTACAGCCTTAGAAGATAGGTCTAATGAGAAATTTCCTTCCTACTGAAATAGACTATCAACGAAGAAGTAATCACTTTAAGAATATATACTTAAAGGGAGATTCTGACTAAAAACAATGATCTGTACAAGGTCATAGCATTGAGCTCCCCCTCTTCACCCCCCAAATGAGCCTTCTCTGTGTAACGAACAAGGAGGCCCGTCGTAAAGAGACCTCAGTGTTGATACCAGTTCATTTAGCATCAGTCTCCAAAGAGCAGGATTAATCTTTATGGAAAAGCAGTTAATATAAAAAAAGATCTCTGTTGAGAAAAGACGAATTGAATTAAGACAAATCTTTGAAAGATCAAGTAGTTAAAGTGAGCACTGACATACATGGCTAAAATGTTAATTTTCATGGAAACTTAATGGACAAACAAGTGGGGCTATATTAAATGTTAATTATTCTTAATCTCAGCTGGTGAAAAATGCTTTAGGTTTGGGTGTGGCAACTCCTTTTGAAAAACTTGTTGGCACACTCCAGTGTAGACCTTGCTATGATTTCTTTCCAACATTGGACACACCTTGCTCAAAACATAAATGACTCATGAGAGGCCACAATCCAAGATGTTATATTCAGGATTTAACTCGCTAATGATACCCCAGATGTAGCCACAGCTTCTATTATGAGACAAATAGTTGACGAGGGATTAAAAACTATGGCTTCTCTATTTCACTAGAATCACTTGTGCAAGGAGAGTAAAAATACAGTTTAAAGAGGGTCAGATAAGGTAATGAGGAGAAAGGCCACAGGAGGATGATGAGAGTGTGTCAACATCAATAAAAGTTACTCAATACTTGTACATCTTAACAAAAATAAGCCTAGCATAGAAGGTGAAAATGGCTAGATAAGGAAGGAGAAAACACAGGCAACTAATGAAAGAGTTGACTAGACAAATCTCTACTACAATGATGAAAAACTCCAAGTGACTGACACATGATATCCAATATCAAATACCTTATTTATCATCAATGAAAAAAGGTCACTTAGAGTCATTTCTTCCTCCAAAGTCCATAATCATATTTACGCATGTTTTAATATATGATTCCAATTGTCAAGAACTTTTTTACATTTTAAACACTTTTACCGGTCACAAGAAGTTGCTATTATATATCTGATTTAGTTATTCACTCTTTCACTACAATTTTATTAATCCTAAGATTTTATGTCCTACTGATGGAAATGTAAGAAATACTCCTTTTTTGCTCTTATGAGCTCACAGGGCAGTAATAGGGAAGAAACCTGCACAAAAATTTCTATTTAACAATGAACTTATGCCACCATAGAATTATATAGGGATCAGTTTTCTCTTGAAGTTAATTCTTCCTTCCAGAGGAAAAAAGTGATTTTAACACTATCCAACTCCACTAGTCAAAACAAGTGATGCAAGAGATTTCACGTACATTCAACTCTGATAATGTAATGACCCCTTCATGTAAATATGATTTTAACAGAACCCCAGGGAGAAGACAATACTCAAAATGGTGAAATTTCAGGCACAAAAATAAAGAGTTAAAGAATACTTTTTAGTTGTTTTTGCTTTTATAACCTCCTTCAAGTCAGAGTGTGCAGGCAAATGGTCATTTTACAGCTGTATCTAAGGTCAGCCCTGTGTTTGTTCTTTTTCCACATAAATGAAAAAAATTAGTTCCTGTGTCTGGAATGCTAAATTTAAAAAATGATGGTACAAGAATCTTACTGTGAATTACACCAGTAAAGGAAGTAAGCATTGCCTAGTTAATGTTGTGAAATATTTACATGTAAACTATAGAAAAGCATGATGGATGAAAGATAGGATAAGGTAGAGCTGAATTATTACAATTCCATGTTAGGTTTTAGCTTGTAGGTTTCCATTTTCAGTATGAAATCAATTATTTTTTTAAATCTCACCCAAATTCGATTCCCCATCTACCATTTCTTGGTCCTGCACTGAAGACAAACAAACAAAACCTCAACCTTAATTAATTCATTTAATAAATATGTATTGTGTGTTCATTATTGGCCAGGCACTGTTTTAGGTAATGAGTGTACAGTAGTGATGAAAACAGCCATGGTTCTTGTCTTCATGGAGTATATAGTCTCATGAGGGAAAGAGAAACAAATAAATAAATAACTACAACATACCAAGTATTATAAAGGAAAGGAAAAATGAAGACAGCATACTGTGTGCTGAGGACAAGGGAAGATTAAATAGACTGAAGTACAGTGAGAAGAAAGGCCTCCCTAAGAAGATGACATTTAACCTGATCCCTGAAGTGAGTGAAGGAATTTGCAACATGAGGAGCCAAGGATCAGGGAAAAGAGTATTTCAGGAAGAGGCCACCGTACCCACAAAGGTTCTGAGACAGGGACCTTCAGGGCACCCAGGAAAGGTCAGTGTTGCTGGAGCACAGTGAGCAAGAGGCAGAGTGCTAGAGGTGGGGGTAGATGGGCGAGGCAGACTGAGCTGGCCATGCACTATCCGCCCCCAGCTATGTTAAGATGTTTGAATTGAATTTGACAAGCAATAGGAAGCCATTAAAAGGTTTCAGTAGAGGACACACGTGACATTTTTAAAAGACAACACTGGCCCCTAAATAGAGAACTAATTGGAAGGGAGCTGGAGGTAAAACAGGCTGACCAATTAGAAGCCAATTTCAATAGTCATATAAGATATGTGGTGGGTTGGACAAAAGGTTGTGGAGGGATTTTGGAAAAAGTAGATGAAGTCATGGCATAATTTGGAGGTAAAATCAACAAAACTTGCTGATAGTGGATACTGTGGGGAGCAAAGGAAGGAATGAATAATGCTTGAGAAACTCCGGGAAACATGGCCCCAGTTACTGAGATATGGAAGACTGTAGGAGGAACAGATTTCAAGGGGATATTAAACATTTTGTTTGGGCATGTTAAATTTGAGATACCAATGAGACACCCAAGAGGAGATATCTAGGGGCAATAAAGCAGACAAGACTAGAGCTTCAAAGAGTGGTTTGTAGTGGAGATATTAATTCATGAGTCATGAAATACAAATGTTACTTAAAGCTATGGCTAATGATGAGATCACTGATGGAGAGAGTGTGGAGTAATATTTCTATAATTCTAGTATGCAGAAAAATTTCCTGGGGAGATTCTGATTCAGTTGGTTTGGGGTGGGGACTTTGAACCTGCATTTTTATTAAACTGTCTAGGTGAGTCTCATACTAGTACCATTTTATTAAACACTGCTATGTAGATAGAAAATAAGTGAGTCCAGTAGTGAGCTAAGAAACTCTAGCAGTTGGTAGCTGGCCAGAAGAGGGGAAGTTTGAGAAGCCGAAGCCAGAGACCAACCAGGAGAGGGTGGACCAAGCAATTTATACCATCTTTCAAGGGAAGATAAAGGTATCTGACTAGTAGGTACTACTAGTAAGAATCTGGTCAGAGTTCCTTTGAGCAAGTTCCTATAAAACAGCGCCAAGAGGAGGCCTCCAGAATGACAGATTGATGCAAGTGCTCAATGCTGTGCAATGAATTTGTGCTTTGTTACTGTAAGAAGAAAATATGGACAATATCAGCAACAGGATTTCTCGTGATTTCTAAGTATGACTGCCACTATACCAAAATCAGGAGAGGGCATCATGGGATTAGTATTGACCCTGTTGGAGTTAATGAGATCTTGACCAACACAGTTCAATATTACTGGAGGTAGGAAATGAGTAATGTCACTATCTTTTTTCCTTTTCTTTCCTGTTCTATGTAACTAGCCTCAAGACCCTAGTGTTTATAAAATAGGCTAAGACAAATGGGGCCAGACAAATTATGAGGCAGATTTATTTCTATCTTCTTCTCAACTTCATATTCTTTTACCAAGACTTTTCCTAGCACTCAATATCCCCATCCTATCCTACCTGCTTTGAACTGTCACAATTCAGTCTTTACCTGTGTCAGACAAACCACGCTTCACAACTCTCCCTCTGATCACCTCTCAAAACATCATATTTCACCCAGGCTTGTGTAATAACAAGTTGATCTCTACAATTATGTGCTGATGGGTTTGTTATTGCCCACAAATGTCCATTTTAACAGGACTTTTTGTGGATACAACCTTTAATTTGAAGCAGTTCAGCTAATGTTGGAGCATTCCTATATTACTCTGGAGCAGACATATTAAGTACGGATAAGATAATTTTAAACAATCCTTAATCAACACCCCACAGATTGCTATCTATTTCACCTGTAAAGTCTTGACAGACAGTTTAAGAAGTCTTTGAGTTAATCACCTGGGAGCAAGAAACCACTCAAAAAGACTGCCGAGAGATTACAAACTGCTTCAGCAAGCTGATTTCATGTTATGTGATAACTGAAAGAAATCCTGAACAACAAATACATCTACAAGTCTGTCTTGTGAAAAATCTACACAGAGCCAAAGATTTTCTTTACCAAATAATAAAGCTGGAAGGAGTCCTTAAACGAAGGGTTGCAAATTAAAGACAATCAGGTACAAGGCATTAAGATAAATGTGTGGAGGACCCAGATATAAAACAATACGGGGCCAGGAGGTCCGTGGCAAACATTCAAATTCAATTTTGGGGAAACACTGTGAGACCACACATACCACTTCTGTGGGCCAAACTCACCACCCTGCATTAAAATCCCCATGCCACCAAGGAAATAAAACAAAATATCAAGTAGGGTTTTCAACTGTCCTGAAGTTTCCAGGACTGAAGCATTTGCTGGGATGCAGAACTTCCAGGGCTAATACCAGGAGAGTTATGGGCAAACAGGGACAACTGTTCACCCTAAATCAAGACAATTAATTGCTCTGGGCTTTGGAGCTGAGGGAACAAAACATAATGACAACATGGGGTCTAGTTTTCACAAAAAGTTGGAACTGGTATTTGGTTTGAAAATAATGGTCAGAAAGCATATAAGGAAGAAGGCAGAGTCATCACCAAGATATTTTCCGGACAGTAGCTAGAGTGACAAGGCAATCAGCTGCCATAGGCATCTGGTATGTACAGGTCACTGACATTATCTTCTCAATAACTTACACAAAAACAAAACTGTGAAAAGGTACTACCAGCTCTTGAAGATACCCTGAGAAGAAACAAAAGGAATCAGAAGCACTTTAATGACCCAGTAGTGTCGAAACCAATATCCCAAAGTCAAACGAAATAACTGTTCTGTAATTTAAAAGCAACAGGATACATTTCATAAACTATGTAGAAAAAAAATGATGAGAGGAATAGATTGGTTGTCCAGAGTAGTGATTCTCAAATGGGGGTGATTTTGGCCTCCAGGAACATTTGATGACACCTGAAGACATTTTCACAGTTCGGGGGGAAGAGTGCTACTGGTGTTTAGTGGGTAGGGGCCAGGGATGGTGCTAAACATCCTACAATGCAAAGGACAGTCCCTTACAACAAATTTTCTGGCCCAAAATGTCAATACTGTCAAGGTTGAGAAATCCTAGTTTATGGTCATAAAACCCTTGCAACAATCACTTGGTTAAGCGAGTGAGGCTAAAGTGCATGAAAGGTACTTTTATTCTATGAGTGTGATTCCTGGATTGACACAGGACAAGTATTGCTCCCAGTTAAATCCAGAAGCTGTGAAAGGGAACTACGTACCAAAAAAATGACCAGTGGGTAAGGGAATCATTTAAAATGAAATGTCCAAAGTACTAACCTGGGATCTGAAGACCAGCATTTTCTGCATAACTCAATATTGGATTTTATAGCTTTTGAAATAATAGGAAAAGAGAAAAAAACAGATAGCTATTAAGAATCAACACATATTTGCTGCCTCTCCTCTTAAAGGCCTGAAATACCATGCAGCTATTCTAGAAGACAGAAGCAAGATACAGCCTTCCTTCCGGTTCCCAAAGACGAACATGTAATTTTTAGTATAGTGTCTCTACCACTAAAGATCTGTTAGGTTCATCTGAAAATATTTTATGAAGAATCATGATTCCTCACAATCATATCTTTGGACTAAAACAAAATCAATTCAAAGAAAATTAAGGCTAAGAGTCGTTTTAAGGACATACTGAGACTAAGGTTATGTTCAGAGCCTGAACTTTCAAGGTAGAGATGGAATTTTTTTCTATTTTGATGGAAATATTACTACCAAAAAAAAAAATCTACCTTAATTTAAAGATCTCTAGTTACAAATAGCATAATATATATATGGTCACAGACATATTTTAAAGTGAAGATTTTTAATTCAACACAATTTTAAGGACACATAATTTTTATAATTTTAACAATTCTATTCATGTTAAAAATTATTTTTGTTATTATTTATTAATTACATACTTATTAATTGATTAAAAAAATCTGTGTACTTTTGGATGTTGTCTTCCATCTTCCATGAACTTAATCCATATACTCAATTTCCTTTAGAAAAGAAAAGGCATTCATTTTCTAGAGGTGAAATGCGAACACAGTGAGCAATTTATCATGTCTAAGCAAGTAAGTAGTGAGGACATCCAAAGGCCTGTCTGGGCACAGGTGGAGTTTTCCGGTCGAGAACAATACCTTCTTGAAAATTTTCAATGGGAAATATCACAAAGAGGAGTTTTTTAAAAGCCTATCATGAAAAATATAGACAGGTATATCTGCAGTGGAAAAAGTTGGCTTTGAAATGAGCTAGATGTAATTTATAGTTACAGCTTCATCAGTTACTAAGCAAGAGACCTTGAGTAAATTTGTCTCCACATCTGTAAAAGGGGTATTTAAAAAGGTAAAATAGGGGCTGGCCTGATGGTGTAGCGGTTAAGTTTGCACGCTCCACTTCAGCGACCCAGAGTTCACAGGTTTGGATCCTGGGCATGGGCCCACATGCTGCTCGTTAAGCCATGCTGTGGCGGCATCCCACATACAAAACAGAGGAAGACTGGCACAGATGTTAGCTCAGGAACAATCTTCCTCACCAAAAAAAAAAAGGTAAAATACCTGGTTCTCAACAAAGTAATCTGTAACATTATTTCCTATCCTTCTCACCAAAATGAATGAGAAAGATACACAAAGAAGTACTGAAGAGCTTTGTAAAACTGCTTTCAGAAATGAGAAAAATCTTTCTTTTAAATTAATTATATTAAATCAAAATATCAAATTCAACTTTAAAATACAGAAATAGCTTTCTGTTTGAAGGCAAACATATCAATGAAAAAGGTAATTGCTTTACACCTATGAGAAAATCTGCAATTTTAGAAGTTCTTCCATTGGCTTAATCCTTGGTAAAAGTTAACATATTCAAAAGTTAAAGATGAAATTGCCCCGTATTTTATTCTTGGTCTTTCCTCTTTCTAATCTCTAATAATTTTCTAGATTTTTTTCCTACAATTTGCATTAATATTTCAGGAACAGCTGAGAAATATTACAAATTCTGAGCATCCTTCACACACAGTACCCAATCTTCATCCTTTACTGTGACCCATTGGTCAAAGTCTGCCTCTCTTGAGTTATCCAATGAGATGAATATCATGGAAAAATACAAGATAAAAAAACCCAAACCCTTTCTAAGAGTTTTAATGAAGGTTTGTGATCAGACAAGTCTATTAAATGGTAGCACATTTAATGGGTGCTTAAATTACATTATTAACAGCCCAATAATTAGACTGCTTTGCCACACACATATACAAAATGTCAAAGTAACAGGGTCATAATTTCCGGCAACACTGGTTACAGGTGCTCTGGTCTTAGCTGTTTTTTATTCTTTCCCTGTCACTTGATTAAGCCAGAAATAACGAGCAAATGTGAACCCTTCCTGAAACGCATCATTTAATTTCTTTTGAAAAATTGCACAGCTGGAATGCAGCAGTTTCTTGGCAATGTACTGAGGCAGGATCCAAGAAACACAAAATATTCCATCAATTATCAACTAAGGATGAGATGCACAACAAAGCTCCTCATACTAGTACTCACCCTCATGGGCTGATCTTGTTAAAGTGCAGCCCAAAGTATTATCCAGCTTTGGAAAAAAACTTGCCTCAAGTGAGCAGATTAAGTTTCCCCCCAAAACGAAAGCAGTGGATGGTAGAACTCTTAAGTACGCCAGACAGAACCAGGGGATCTACAGAGCTGTCATTGATCAGAAAAGGTCAGTGCTAAAATCTGTTCACTTCTCAGTACAAGTTCATTTATAAGGGTGAGAGACTACCAAGGAATGGGAAATTTGAGATTACTACCATATCTTAACATACTAACAATATTCTCCAAAAAACTGACCTACTCGTTGTGAGTTAACAAACTCTTTCTGTAAGTTAGTGATTCCATACTGCTCAGAGAAGCTGACCTAAGAGGCAGCTCCAGGATTGACCTTCTGATCAAGTCACTTCTCTGATAGAAACCTTCCGACGTCTGGAAAGGAAAACCACAACTTTTCGATCGAGCTTTCAATGTATCCCATAACTAATCTGGATCTGCCTCTCCAAGCTTTTCCCTCCAACACGCTCATCCAAAGACGATGCACGTCAGTCACAATGTCCCACTCTGGGGTTTTTAAAAAGACGTCCTATACTTTCCTAAACCAAAATTGTCATCAATGCTGTTTTCTTTGCTCCAAACGCTTTCTCCCCACTGAAAGGCACTGTCCAACTCTGATTGTTCAAATTTCATCTATCTGGCTAAAGGCTTCAGTAATTTTCAGGAAAAGGGAAAAGTAGCTGCTGTATATGACACACACTCATGTACACGTGATATACCTATGCTCATACACATTTATACACATGTTTGTGGGTAGTTTAGTGGATAAAAGAGATTCAGAGACACATGGGTTCAAATCTTAGTTCCGCTTTGTAGTTATGGTTTCTTAGGCAGATCTGATTATATTCAGTGAGACTCAGTTTACTCAGCTGTAAAATGAACATGATAATGCCTACTGATCGAACTATTGTGAGAATAAAATGAAGTTGCATATTTAAAGTCTCTGGATTATAAGAGGAGCTTGAAAAGAACATTATTAACAATATCATTACCTTTCTATGAATTATATAAAAATAAAATAAAAACTTGAAAATGGCTTCTTAAAAGAATTTATTTTAATTGAATTAAAATTTAAAATTAAATATACACCACCTGGGTATTTAACTATTCGGGAAAATGAAGAGTTAAAATCAGACAAATCAAAGCAACACAATTAAAAAGAGAGTTAAATTTCAAGAAACAAGACAACCTCAGAAGGAAGCAGGAAAAGGCCATTCTTCCTTTGATGAGAGGAATCAGTGCTTCCATAAACAAAATAACTATAAATCACGCATTTTAAAAGTAAAAAAGAATTTGAAAAACCTAAACTAACAAAATATCTTAACTGTTTTACTCTCCTGATGTCATACCTTATTTATTTTTCTGAATGAAAACTGCTTGTTCTTTCCTTTTCAAATATCCTTTCAAATTTATATCTCCTCTTGTTTATGATAATTCTCATTTTCAAAATGTGCACATGGATTGTTTTTCAAATGCATATGTTAAGTGGGTTTACTTGTGAGTATAAGGGTCTGTCTTTCCTGTGGATCTCAAAACAATTTTCTGAAAGAGGGTGGAAGGGGGAATCTTGGTTCCGCTGCTGTGTAGAGAACCATGGAAGTGAGGCTGGAGTCCTTACCCCGCTTCTCCTGGTGGATGCTCCCTCTCCTTCCTCCTGCTTACAGACTGGGAAAACATGAACAAAAGGCTTGTTTCAAACAAGTCTGAGTCTGTGACCTTATTTCTACACCTTTCCCAAGCCATTCTCCATTTGAAAGCTGAAGCAGGCTTATCTTTGGGAAAGAATCACTCACATGCAGCTGGTCAATGGTTTCTTTTCCCATTTGTTCCAGTCTGTCCACAGTAGATTTAACAAACAAATGTGGTTAGAGTCCTTACCCTCAAGTAAATTATAATCTGTAAGTGAGAAAAAGTATAACTGTGCAACAACAAAGAATGTGGGACACCACCACCACATTTATGTGGCCGATTTCATCTCCCCTTGTTTACTCTTGCGTCATATCTGTGAAATATCCCCAGCACTCCTTAGATTATAATCTTCTTGAGGACATGATTGTGACTACTTTGGGTTTTGTTAGTCAGTGTGATTATTTGTTTAACTTCACACAGAATTTATAAATGACTGTAAACATGAGGTATTTATTAAAAGTATGTCTTTGCAACCCATTGACTGAGAGAAAATATTAGCAAATCACATATCTGACAAGGGGTTAATTTCCAAAATATACAAAGAGCTCATACAACTCCACAACAAAAAAGTGAACAATCCATCAAAAAGTAGGCAGAGGATATGAACAGACATTTTTCCAAAGAAGATATACAGATGGCCAACAGGCAGATGAAAAGATGTTCAACATTACTAATTATTAGGGAATGCAAATCAAAACTACAATGAGATATCACCTCACACTTGTCAGAAAGGCTATAATTAACAAGACAAGAAATAACAAGTGTTGGAGAGGATGTGGAGAAAAGGGAATCCTCACACACTGCTGGTGGTATGCAAACTGGTGCAGCCACTATGGAAAACAGTATGGAGATTTCTCAAAAAATTAAAATAGAACTACCATATGATCCAGCTATTCCAATACTGGGTATTTAACCAAAGAACACAAAATCAACAATTCAAAAAGATGTATGCACCCCTATGTTCACTGCAGCATTATTTACAATAGCCAAGATGGGGAAACAACCCACGTGCCCATCAACAGATGAAAGGATAAAGAAGATGGGTATATATACACAATGGAATACTACTCAGCCATAAAGAAGACAAAATTGTGTCATTTGCAACAACATGGATGGACATTGAGAGTATTATGCTAAGAGAAATAAGTCAGACAGAGAAAGATAAACACCATATGATTTGACTCATATGTGGAAGATAAATAAATACAGAGATAAAGAGAATAGATTAGTGGTTACCAGAGGAAAAGGGGGTAGGGGGAGAGCAAAAGGAGTCAAGGGGCATATATGTATGGTGACAGATAAAAACCAGACTGTTGATGGTAAACACAATGCAGTCTATACAGAAACTGAAATATAACAATGTACACTTGAAATTTACACAATGTTATAAGGCAATACGACCTCAATAAAAAAAAAGTATGCCTTTGACTTTTCATAATTATCTCCAAAGACGTGGTAAGAGGGTACCTTCAGAATGAGATCTTAATTAACATGTAGGACTAGATGCTAAGTAACTTTTAGAGATCACTATGTCCTTTAAATTTATCCAAAACAACATTCCAATGGCGTTCTAAACGACTTACTTTAGCCTTCTAATTCCATGTTAAACCAAAGTGGTAAACAATTTTCTCTTCAAGTTGCTTCCTCTTTCACGGCCACCACTGACGCAGACATCAGCTGGAAGAGAGGCCTCCAAGGGTTAGGCAGTGAGCATTATACGCAACTTGGCAGCCACTTGTAAACTCCAAAGAGAGTAAATCAAATATCAGTGACCGATTGTGAAGCTGAATTGCTTCCTCTTTTCTAGTTTCTCACAAAACTGTTTGAATTCAGCTTCCCCTCTCCCTTACAGCAGCCACTTCTGACGGAAGTCTATTCTCTCAGACTAGCTTCTATTTAGGAGAAATGGCTTATATTATTGTTCTCAAGCCTATTAATAACTTAGAAAAGAGTTACACATGCTGAATTCTAAACAACACAAATATTTTCCTGTGGTATTTTCACACTCTATTTCTCTATGGTCTGAATTCTATCTTTACTTCAAGAATATGAATTCAATAGTAAATTCACAAAGGGCAATATCATGGAAAATATACACAGGATACATTTCTTACAGTTATGTAGTTGGAGTTATTACAATTTCATTGTAGCTTTTTTTTTTTCTGAATTTTGTCCCTAGGGTTTACATAAAGGGCATATAAAATGCAGTGTTGTATCAATATTTTTACATGTTTAAATATCGTAATATATAAAACTATATTGATTTCTGCCATTATGGGTCTTTAACATATGATTGCAGCAGATTGTATCTGAAGTAACATTGAAAAATACACTTTATAGGGGCTGGCCCCATGGCCGAGTGGTTGGGTTCGCGCGCTCCGCTGCAGGCGGCCCAGTGTTTCGTTGGTTCGAATCCTGGGCGCGGATGTGGCACTGCTCGTCGGGCCACGCTGAGGCGGCGTCCCACATGCCACAACTAGGACCCACAACGAAGAATATACAACTATGTACTGGGGGGCTTTGGGGAGAAAAAGGAAAAATAAAATCTTTAAAAAAAAAAATACACTTTATATCTGATTAGCTTTTTCCTATTTCTTCATTTGAACTAATAATAAAGAGTTTATTGGGGTTGTTTTGAGGAATTATTCTTTAAAATATGAAACAGTTTTAATTTCAATGCATAATGAATGCTTCAATTTCTGAGAGGTATTACTTCATGCATGAATAAAAGACTAAAAAAAAGAAAATCTGAAACCCTACTCACACTTTACAGAATAGAGACTTCTGATTTTTTATGAGCAGTAGCACAGAAGTGGATACTCTGGCCCTTTCAGATTAGACTATTTAACATATTTCTAAGAAAAATGCTCATGAGACATGAAAATGTATCTGTGGTATCCAAATTCTTATCCTGAAAAAATCTATAAGAAATTCTTGTTCCTATTACTTCCCCAGATATCAGATCTGCTCCAATCTGGAGACTACTCTCCATCGCTTCCAGGTCTGTAGCAGAAGTAATTCTCCTCTCCCCATCATCAACCCATAACCAGCTGAACCATCCCTGAAGCCTCACAAAATAAACAGAATATAATCCAATGTTAGAGTAATCCTTTTTGCGTCACTAATCCTGCTAGACACAGCCCATTCCTCTGCCTTTACTAATGTCTGTATTTTAATTGTATGTAGATTCTACCTGGTGAAGACTTCTCATCTTTCAAGACAGCTTAAGCATTCTCATCTCTGTAAAGAGTTTGCCGACCCCACCCCTCACCCTGGATAGAATTAATAACTCCCGTCTTTTTGTTCCCACTGTATGCTGTACAGACTGCCATCACATGCCTATAACACTCTCTTGCAGTCATTTATTTATATGTTTATCCCCTTCCCAGTAGACTATACCTTGCTCAAACGTCTAAACTATGTCTTATTTATCTTTATGTTTGCAGTTCCTAGCAAAGAGCCTGATATATTACATATGACACTAAATATATGCAGAATAGGAACAATGAATGGCTGCTGTATATACAAGGAGATAAATTTAAATTGGGCCTCCATGAAAATTTCAGCAAAGGTCCTCTTCTTTTCCCTCCCTAGAGAATAAATGGATTTTTACGCTGCTCTGATTCAGACTCAAACAGGAGGTGGTAGACAGACTTCCTTGTCCTCATCTGACTTTTCTATATTCACACACAAGTCTTCAATAATTAACCCTGACAAACATTTTCAAAAGAGCAATTCCTAATCCTTACAGTTGAAGGTTGCTCAAGTATGGATTGCTTGTACAACATAAAGCCATTTTTTTATGGGGTTTCACAAGTACCTAGTGAGTTAACAGTAATGATGACCATGACCTGAGCTTAAACAGTGGCAATCCAGTGACTCTGACTTCCTGGGGTTAATCTCTAAGACTCCTCCGGCCTTTGCACATATGTGGAATGAAAAAGCTGCATGAGCAATAACTACACGCCTCTGTTTATATAATTTAAAATGTTTATATTGCCCTTCTAAAACAAATATTTACTGAACACTTCTCTAGCCAGATTCAAAGAAGCAAAGACAACTAACCAACACTTTCACTTTTCACCTAAAGATTTCCAGGTTACAAAATCATACTCTTTGAATGAAAAGACTTTACTCTTTAAAAATATTTTTGGGGGAGGGATAGGATTTTGTGATCATTGTATCTCATTAACTCACTGGTTTTCAAAATACCAGGCATTGTAATGAATGCTTTTAGCTACGCATAGGTTAAAAGGCTTTTGGGGTGTGGTATCAGATATAATTATCTCAGAAACTAACGGTGGTTTCATCATAATTATAACATGATCTAAACATGGCAGAATTGTTCATTATGTCCAGACAGATTGCGGTATGTTGGGATATTTCATCCCAGCTCTAATTCCAATCAACAGGACAACCCTGTTACTTATATCCTTATTTCAATGACCCATATTAATTACTTTGGCACTATAGACATTTACTAGCTAACTATTGATTACAATTAGCTACTACAATTAGTTATGATCTATCATGAGTGTCTGCACTAGATCTTAACACAAAATGTTATTCCTGTGGAATAGAGAAAGATCTTACTTAAGAAAACTTTTCCTGTAGATTCCAATGGTTGTTCTCTCATGTCAAAACTTCCTACTCACTAAGAAGGAAATAAAGCTGCTTTAAGAGCCAAATCTCTATCCCCACACTATGTCCACAAACTTCAGAAAACTTCACATTTGCTATCCAACTCACTTGCAGAAGCATCTATCTGAACTCAGGAAGCTGGCTTCCAGAAGCCTGCCTCTCACCTCTAGTTTCATCTCCCCTTCCCCGGCCCATCACCCTCCTGAGCCCTCGTTGTCTACTTCTGTGGACTTCTGAAGGAAGGAGAGCCATATACAGAGGCTGTGGGAGCAGCCAGGGCTTTCTTGAAGTTCTCAATCAAATATCAGAATGTGTTTTAACATGAAGGAAAATTAAAAAGTATAATTAGGATTCATAAGAGTGAAATGGGCTTTGGTGGCTGGCTTAGGATCTTCTCTTTACAACTATTTTTCTGGAAAAATGAATTCTGAATTGAATATGTTTAAATTATACACCAAGATTTATAATGCAATTTGTTTATAAATTTAGACCACTACAACATTACAATTCTTTAAGAATCTGAATAATCTTTTTTAAAAATTCTCATTTTTCTTTAAAGCACTGAGACTATAGAAAGAGCTTATTTGCGTGAGAAAATGGCAATAGGTTTTAAATTGCTGAAAAACGTCCTTTAGGAGAAAGTCTACAATTTCCTTTCACTTTATTGTTTTTCTCATTTTAACCAGTTTTTATTGAAAATCTAGTATGTGTCAAAAACTGTTTATGGGTGCTAGGAACACAGGAATGAACAAGACAGGTGATTCCTGATCTAATGGAGTTTACGTTCTAGGAGGTGGGAAGGAGAGAGCGAGGAAGGGGACAGAAAAGCATAAATGAACAAGACAATTCAGATATTGATATATGATATGAAGTAAGCATAAGAGTGAAGTGATATGGGGGGGGCTACTCAGAGAGGCTGTTCTGAGGTGATAACATGTGAGCTGAGTAGGAATAAAAGATGGATGAATGGCTATATGAATGGAAAAACACTGGTGCAGAACTTTCCAGGCTTAGGAATTAACTGGAACTCAGGACCCAGGACAAGAAGGACTCCGCATGTTGAAGGAACTAGAAAGTGTTCACTGTAGCTGGCGCTGGGTGAATGGGTGGAGAGGGTAGGAGGTGAAATCAGAGTAAGCAGGGATGGTCTGCAAGGGTCTGTCAGATGGAGGTTAGAAGTTCCTCTCTTATGTGCAACATGAAGTCACTGAAGGATTTTAGGTGGGAGAATGAGTTGAGTTGACTTAGTCTTTAAAAGGACTACTCCAGCTGCTGAGAAGAGAACAGTTTATAAAGACAGCAGCCAGAGAAAAACCACGCAGAATAGTTTGGAGGCTACTATAGAAGAGAGATGGCTCAGATGATCATTAACAGTGAAGACAGAGAAAAGGGGACATAGTTGGGATATAGCCTGGAAGCAGCGAGACAAAGCGCATTTAATACCCAAATATGGTTAATTCTATGCATATTTTTAAAAAGGGAAACCCACACTAGATGTTTTAAAATAGCAAAAATTGAGAATATGAACTCAAAGTTTGACTTTCATTTAACTTTGATTTCTGTGTTCCAGAAAGGGCAAGGGTACAAATTGGTTTTGGGTAGGGCTTAGAGGTAAGGTCTAGGGTTGCTGCGGAATTTCTCACAGTTTCCAAACCAAACCCCATAAAATCACTTGCATATGCCATCTTCTACAGATGAAATTTGGCCATGAAATGTACTTGGTTGTTGATACGTGACATGTAAATGTTTCAATTTTGCAATAACATTCACCCTTACAACCAAAACACAGTGCCAGAAACCAACTTCTTCCCCATCCCTGGCAGAACACAGAGTATATGTTCCTGGGAGATAGGCTGCAAATGGGGCTCTGCCAGAAAGGCGGTTCTAGACTGCTCACAACCAACAAGCCTACAGGAAAGGCTGCTTGACCTTTATAACTGTTGTTATTTTGGCCCTCTTATATACCTTTTGGTATAGTAAATGATATAAAAAGGAATAGTCTCTTTGCTCAGGAACTTAAAGCTCAGCTAGGCAAACAGGCAACTAAATAAACATGAGACAGTCTGTTGGTAGGGCAAGTAGCTAAAGCTCAAAGACACAACTTCCTGGGACTTAGAGAGGTATATGGAAATTTAAAAACCAGTTTTGTAAGGGCCACTCACAGCCAGCCTTGGTGGTCTAGAGGTTAAGATTTGGTGCTCTCACCACCACAGCCAGGCGTCGTTTCCTGGTCAGGGAACCACACCACCCATCTGTCGGTTGTCATACTGTGGCAGCTGCCGTGTTGTTGTGATGTTGAAGCTATGCCACCAAGTATTTCAAATACCAGCAGGGTTACTCAGGGTGGACAGGTTTCAGTGGAGCTCCTAGAACAAGAAAGACTAAGAAGGACCTGGCCACCTACTTCTGGAAAAAACTGGCCATGAAAACCCTATGAACAGCAGCGGAGCATTGTGCAACACAGCCCTGGAAGGTGAGAGGATGGGGCAAAAAACCAGCAGGGTTCCACTCTGCTGTATACAGGGGTGCTAGGAGTCAGAATCAAGCAAAAAACTTATTGAAAAGATTCAGAAAAGGAGGCAAGATGTCAAAGAGCTAAAAAGGAGATTGAAGAGAGGCCGATTAGTTCAGTAGTAAATGTTAACTAACCATACTTCAACAAAGCTAGAAAAAATAAATAAATCGAATTGATTGTGGTGATGGGTGCTCAACTCTGTGTATATACTAAAAGCCATTAAATTATACAATTTAAATGAGTGAAATGTATAGTATGTGAACTTTATCTCAACAAAGCTGTTTTAAAAAAAAAACTGTCTGCAAGAGGCCATACTATTTTGCTCCATGGAAGTGGAAGGAAGAGGTACCATTGAGTTCTGAGGAGTCCTTCGCAGAGGGGAGAGAGGGACATGAGGGCTTTGGAGTGAACAGACTTACTTGTTGTAGGACCTGGGGCAAGTACTGTGATCTTTTGGGGTCTCAGATTGCTCATGTGCAATATAGAGGCAATAGTAATAATACTGATTATCTCAGCGTGTTGATAAGGTAATATGGAATCATGTATACTGAGTGCTTACGGTAGTCTTTAGCAGGACAGTGTTTCACTAAATAGTCTTCGTGCGTTTTTAAAATATATGCCTATTTCAAACTTTAAATGTATATACATACGCATGCACAAGCTCACACCATATACACACATACGTACACAAATATGTGTATATATAAATAAAGTTTTTTTAAATAGGCATTTAAGTCACGTGCCACATAACGATGTTTTGGTCAATGACAGACCACATATACAGCGGTGGTTCCCTAAGATTAGCACCATATAGTCTAGGTGTGTAGTAGGCTATCCCATCTAGGTTTGTGTAAGTACACTCTGTGATATTCACACAACAATGAAATCGCCTAATGACACATTTCTCAGAACGGATCTCCGTTGTTAAGTGCTGCACAACTGTATATACATATACACACATAGATACAGACATATCTATCTCCAGTTCTGAAGGTTCTAATAATTCAACACAGGCAATAAAGACATAAAAACTTAGGAAATACTCAAGATAATGGGGAAAAAATTCTCATTTGAAAAATACAAGCAAGCAAAATTAACAGTGCCTACAGCTAATGCAGATCAACTGAAAAGACTTTCTGGGACAGCATAGCAAGAGGTACGGTAACAGGCGTGCTAGAGCCGACTACTTAAAAAGGCTGGGGTTGCAAACATTGTCACCTCCCTAGAAGCTGATTTACAAAAACCTCAAGAACAGGAAACCAGGCTCAGTTCTCCAGAAGGCATTAGGTAGCTTTCCACTCAGAGCAGAATGCAGAAGGAGCCGGCAATGTGGTACGGCCACGGGAGTCATTGCCCTGATCCTCCGCGCTTCCTTCCCCGGCTCTTGTATTTCGAGCTTTCTGAACATAGTCTATTATCCTCTTAACAACTCTGCAGGGCAGGCATTCTTATTATTTATCCAACGATTTTTCCACTGCAGCTAAGGGATGTTACCCCATTTGTCCTTCTAATTCCACAACTGGGACTCTCCCCCCTCCACTCCATATTTGTCACTTAAAGCTCTTTAGAGCGATCACTAAATATTCGTAGAAACAATTTTTCTCAGATGCTGATTTTCCCTAGTTAGGGACATCAAAACAAGCTTTTAAAAGTCAAGGATAGTTTATGTTTCTGAGGCTGTAACAGAAGATTTCAAACTGGTATTTTCTGGTAAAGTCTGGATTTGCCTCACAAATTTTCCTAGTAACAAAAGCCATGTTGCAGACATGATAATGTCACTGTAGCCTCATTCAGAATATTACTCACTCTTTCTGTTGCTTTGCTACTTCAGCACTTGGGAAAGTTTGAATTTCCCAGTAGTGTGACCATGATACTATTTTTGTATCTTCAGCATCCACTTATTTTCAATTTAGTAAGAACAGTCTATGGTTGAGCTGAATTTTGAAAGCTTGCTGAAAAAAAGCAGCTGGACTTTGCTATTAACAGATTTTTGGAATGAAACATTTGATATATAAATAAAATGTATAATTAAGAAGAAAGCAAAGATAAAATAGCTTATTTCTTCTGCAATTCAATACTTTGACCAATACTCAAGTTTCACTTCATTTTGAATACCAGTATCATCTTAATCCCTCAAAGCACATACTTGTGAAAAGCATAATATTAATATTTTTCATCGTAGAAGGAATTATAAAATTATTTGATAATGATTAGTTATAAATTTACTTCATGATTGACTGCAAGTTCACATGAGACTCAGTAAGAATAATGCCAAAAATTTAAGGTCATCAGAGAAATCTGGATTCAAGAAATGGGGGGGAGAAAAAGAAAAAGGCTCAGTCTAGAGCTCTAATCTTCTCCTAGATACAACATGATTAGGTTAGAAACACTAGCAGGGTGTCACTTGCCTTAGGCATAAAAAATTTCAAAGCAATCAAAAAGTATTAATAAAAACATGAACCAAAGAGAAACTTACTAATTCTATTACCCTTTCATCAAACTTCTATAGAAAGTTCTCTTTCAAGAAAAGAAAAATACCAATGGAGGGGGTGGAGTCAGAGAGAAGGATACCTGCCCCTTTGGTGTGTGGCAGCCCCAGGGCCCAGCTTCCCTTCAGCAAGCCTTTTATGATCAGAGGTGCTAGAGATGTTCCCTCTTTCTGTGCCCGGACTGTCCCCTCCTTTCACTGCCAAACTTCTCTCAGGTGGTCTGAAACAGCCTCTTCCATTTCCTCCCTACCTATTTACTGCCTAACCTTTTATGTCTAATATTCAGCATGTCTTCCCAAGGTTTCCAGTGACCTTGTTTGTGCTGAATTTGAAGATTAATCTCCCACTGATGCTCAGTCCTTCTATTTGAAATCTTTTTTCCCTTCCTTAGCTTCAAAAACTTTAACTATGCTCTAATTATCTGCTTCTAATGATCCCTCTCATTCCACATGGCACACTGTTTCAAACATGGGTTTTGGAGCCAGACAGACTTAGGTTCGAAACCTTCTTCCAGCTGCAACAGTCTGTCGATGAAAGTTGGGCAGGTAACTGAACTTCCCTTAGTCCCATTTTTTCCATCTGTAAAATAGAGATGATAACAGTACCCACCCCATCCGGTTATAAGGAGTAAACAAGACAATACGTGCAAATCACTTAGTTCAGTGCCATAAAGGCAAGCCCCTAATGACATTAGCTATGTGTGTTCTATAATCACAGGTTCTCTAAACAACCCGTCTCAGAGAACCTTTTTCACAGTGTCAAGACCTCTGTGTTTACACAGCTAACATCTAAATCACTAGCTACGGAAACTTGAAACTCCTGATGCCCAAATTGCATATATCCCTCTCTATCTATTAAAACTTTCAGCCTTTTCTATTTCAGTCAAATGAAACCACTGGTTTCACAGTCACCTTAAAATCATTTACCTCCTTTGGTGACAGAGTAAATCTCATTAATTCCTAATTTAGGAGACAGTATAGCATTATAGTTAAAGGCAAGGACCGGAGCCTGGCTGCATGTATTGAAGTGACAGTTCTGTAACCAGCATACTCTTGTTAACAAGTGACTAACCAAAACCTCCAACTAACGACAAACTGGACGCATGAACATTTCACAATTTCTATCTTTCTTTGCTTCAACCCATAGAAATACGCTTGTTAGATACTCGTTTGCAGACTCTACACACACAATGGCTTTCTTGAGCCGACAGTCTCAACAAGCTGCAGGCGGAGAAACCAGGCCCTGTGGTAGCCAGGAGGAGCCAGGATTGGAGGGTCACACACAGCTTCTGGCTTCAACCAAGTGCAGTCAATGATTCTCAAAGAGTCTCAGAGAAGCTAGATATTCAAAGCCAGAGTAACATAAACTGCAGATGAAAGCAGAATCTATTCGCAGGAGTATCTGAGCAGGGTCCTACCTGGGAAACAAAACGATGTTGCAAAACGATAGAAAACTGTTGCCGAACGAGGAAACCAGACAAGACAGTGACAGCCCGACTTCTGCTAAATTCCAGAGGACAGCCCTCCGAATTTTAAGGCAATTCCCTTGTCCCTCCTGCACATCCAGTGGCTACCAAAAATTTATATTTCAGTATTTCAAATTCTCAGACGTTCACAGTGTCATCTGAATTCAGATAATGTATAGGCTAGTTGATAATCATTTTTACATACATTTTTTTCTAGACAAATTTGCTCTTCAGTTTCAGAAAATGTACTTAGCCATACAAACAAACAAAAAACAGGGGGGAAAACCCATAAACAAATATTTCCCCCTGGTTAAGTTTATTAATCACAGTAAATGCAGTTCTATCTTACTATGTTTTCTATGAGGAAACTTCTGTTCTTTTTTTAGATTTGGAGAATTGCTTTTCCTGACAGAACCCCCAGAATTGAGAACCCTGAACTGCAAACTTGTCCTTTGTCCTCACTGTTTACCAGCCTTATCAGGGCACACATGGGTTGGCAATGTGATTCTAAGATAAAAATTCCAAAGATATAATTAGATGTTTTTCCGAGAACTATCACCCAATGCCATGAAAATTTGTTTGCTGTTTTTCACCTCATACTTGAAGGGAATGGTCTCACTATTTCTTGCCATTTAATCATGTTCTTTTAGATAAGTGAGAAACATTAACTTGGCACGGAAGAAAAATACATACTTTTTAAATAAACAACACTGAAAATACAGACTTTATCTCAAAACTTCTAACTGTAGCATTTCAATAACCACATTTTTCTTCTTGAAGCTTATAACAGCATAAATATAATGAAAATAATTTTATGCCCCTGAATTTAACTACGAATTATAAATGACAGAAAGATACATCCCAAGCCAGCGATGTATGAGCCTTCTAACAGTGCCTTACAGATTAATTAGTTCAATTCTGAAAAAGAGGATGAAAAGAGAAAAGCTGGAAATCACAGACACATATTTGCTACGTTGCAAAAGAATACTCTCTAGACAGTGAAAGAAGTGCTGTGAAAACATCTCAAGTTTTCTACTGAACTCCATCTTTGCTAAAAAGAGACGGAAAACCAGTTTTGCAAAAACGAAAAAACAAAAAATCTTCTACTGCCACCTGCTGGTAATTTGTAGTCAATGATTCTTAAAGATGCATGAACGACAAATTCCAGACTAAAGTGGGATCTTTTGACTTTTAAAGAGAAATAATCTTTGGATTCTTGTCTGTCTTCCTCCATTTATGGCTATCTATATAAAAGTTTATAATAAATTATAGATTCTATATAATATTGTATATATTTCTAGAAGCAGAGAAGTAGAGCCAGAAGACCACATTTTCCTGACCTCTACTGCCTCCCTCCCCAACTCACATTGCTCTGAAAGGAAGTCAGAGACTCTCACATTTCCATCCTCCCCTTTCCCACAAAAGCCAGTCAACTTAGTCCTAGGTCAGCAAGAACAACGTGAAACCGAATGGTCTTGGCAGACCTGTCTGCAGAGGGTTCACAACTCAAACATTCTGTCCGCTAGAGAAGTTTCATTCTCTCAGCCAAAGAACCACAGGCCAAATCCGTGTTTTTGAAGACTTCTCTAGAGGAAACTTAAACTCTAAGGATGTCAACATAGCATTGATGGAGGATCGCAAATGGGAGATCTGAGGCTGGAAGCAGAATACCCTTGTTGGCAAGATTCTGTAACTGGGGATATAAACATGATTTTAAAACTCAGAAAGGGTGGGGCCAGGTTCCTGCAGTCAGCTTCATTTCTTTTCTTGGAGAGTCTAAGAATTTTAAAAAGGCTCTGCTAAAAGGTTTTAAGGGAGACGATTATTCTCTTTAATTTAGAGGGTATTTTAAAACTCAAAGTAGATCGGTAAAGCATTTTGAGGAAGCAGTATACCAATTCTTCCTGCCAAAAATAAACTATGAAAATTACTTTTTCAGTTATTTCATGTCACAAGTCAGACAGTATAGGATTTTTCATGCCACATTGCTTCATTTATTGTAAAAATATACTGAAAAACATGGATTTGACTAACCATTTTCTCCAAAATTAATGTTAAGTACAATGTGAATCAGAAGGCAATGTCCCAACATATAAATCCTGGGTCTTTCTTTCACATCCTTAGACATGAGCAAATTTGTCTGGTAGGACACTGAAGAGTTGTCTGTAATTCTATGGTTCTATAATTAAGACTTGTACAAATTCTGCTGCCAAAAAATCACCAGAGTGGGTGGTGAATACAGCCAAGTAAACTCTAATTATGGAAGGCGGGTTTTCTAAGATCTTACATACAAGAAGGCAAGGCAAGATCAGACAGTTAAGATAGTTACCACGGCAATATAAATAGCCTTGTCAAATTCAGTGTAAGCCCCCACTTTGGTAACAGCTGTTACCTCGCATAGTTCATAGGTACTTTAAAACCCTAATCTGGGATCCTCCACTTGGAAACCAGCACTTACTTGTGCCCCCAAAAAATAGAGTTATGAAGTTTACACATGTCATTTTCACTCCTGGGACAAAAAAAGGCAACAGAAGTCCAATGCCCCAGATAATTTTCCATTTTCTATTTCAGCTCCTCCACTAGGTATTATTTTTAAAAGTTCTGTTCAAAATTCAATAAAATGCCATTACCATTCTAAAAGATAGGGTGCAAACGGTAAGTGTACAGCATAATAAGTTTACATAGATTGAACACATGCATATAATCAGCACCCAATTCAGAAAGAGCATTTTCTGCACTCCGGGGGTGTTCCCGCCCACTCAGAAAAGAAGAAATTTTATTTCATAAAATAATACTACCAAGTTCTCCCAATAATAACATTACATAGTATATTCTTACTGTCTGGATCTGTAATTACAGTCTTAAAGTAGAAGTGATTATGCGTTTTTCCATTTTCTTATACAAACAACTACACCCATCTTTCCTCTTATCAACAAACTGTGTGAACTTCTTATTCGCGTCTCAGCTCAAACGTCACCTCCTCTATGAAGGTTTCCTTGACCTTCATAGCAAAAGGAACTGTCCTCATTTATAATCACAGTGTAGTTTGTAAATAGTCTGTGTTTACACTTACAACACTAAATTATAGCTATTTATATGTACATCTACTGTTCTAGACTGAGAGCACCTCGTGGACAGAAAAGGCATTTAATTTTATCTTTTGATGGGGCTTCTGTGCCTTAAACTGTCTGCTAAAGCGTGACTCAATGTTTTTCACACTATTTCTTCTGCTATCGACACCTGAATAATTCTCCAAAAAAAGAATGTTCTACCAAACAACGTTCTATAATATTAAATGAAGCAAAATATATTATCCAGATGTTTTAAGGTATAACCATCTTAGCACTCTCCATATAAATAATTTATAAGACTATATTTTATTCAGATTAAATAAAATGTGTTAATTTTAATAAAGACACACATTAGTAATATATTTAGCATATATAACTTGACGCTCCAATGCTTTGCATAAGAAGCAGGTATTTTCTCGTAAGCAAGCGATGCTATCAAGGTACTTTGAAGAAGGAAGTTTACAAAATACACGTTTTAGGCTTGATAACACTCATTTCCTCTTACCGCTCTCCTCCCCCAATCCTTCTCCACTACAGAATCAAACAAGCTCATTTCAACTCAACTGAGATTAAACTTTACTTATACATTCGGTTCAAGAATCACAGAAAAAGAAACACAAACCCCTAATGAAAGCTGGAAATTCCAGTGCTCTCCTACCTGTGTACCTAAGCTGGCTGCCATCATGTGAGTCAGAAGCTTAGCCGCGAACATGGAATACCTGGCACAGAAGATATGGGAAAGAACAGCCAGGCAAAGACCTGTAGGAAGAAAAAAGTTCACATGTGGTTTTATAATCCATGAACAAACAATGGCATAGTGAAAATCTTTGGAACACTCAAGCACATAAGGCCCGCAGCCTGGCTATGCTGCACAGCACAGCATCTCTGCGAATGACTCTGTTGCAATGTTAATCTACTCCATTTTACAGGGCATACAAAATCTGCACACTTATCAATGAAGACCTAAGGGTAACTTTAATTTTCAAACATCTACGTGTTCACTTCCCTACTAAAAAGAAAGCACAAATTAAGGAGATTAATAATTTCATTAAGCTTTTGGTTTTCTACATTTCCATTACACAAGTTTTCCTGTTTAAGGAAAGAATCAAACTCCAATCTAATTTTCTAAGAACAGGTGGCTTGGCTAAATAGAGGGATTTAGGGAGGTGAATAGGATTTTTCAGGCATAAAATTGTGAATGGTACCACCAAAACTCAGGTTTGGTAATTACCCCTTTTTACCTACCAGGAATAGTTATATAATTACAACAGTGGTAATTATGAATTTTAAGAGCAATCTATGCTACGGGGTGCCAAAACCAGGTACTAAGTGTGTTCTTTCCCCCTGAGATGACTTTTAATCTAAACATCTATATTTCTTTTCCTTTCTCTCTCTTTCTCTCTCTCTCTCTTTTTTTTTTTTTTTTTTGGTGAGGAAGATTGTCGCCAAGCTAATGTCTGTACCAATCTTCCTCTATTTTGTATGTGGGATGCCACCACAGTGTGGCTTGGTGAGTGGTGCATAGGTATGCACCTGGGATCCGAACCTGTGAACCCCAGGCCGCCAAAGTGGAGCACATGAACTTAACCATTATGCCACTGGGCCGGCCCCCTAAACAGGTATATTTCTAAGTGTGGTGAAGAAAATTATTTTCATTTTCTTTAAATCTACTTGAATTCACCTATTTACACTACTTCAAGGGGATGATTAGAACCTCAGCACTAACCCACAAATCTTTTATCTTGTAATTTATATAAATTTATTTTAATGACAGGTTGTAAAAGCAGAGTGTATATATATTTTTAAAATACTTCCTGCCTTTTAAAATCTAAATGTGCTGCATATGGTAAGCCATTTGCTTTTTCACATAAGCCTTTTCCCTCCACTCTTGTCCTCAATAGGGTTATTTTGTCTGAGAATTATCAAAACCTGCCAACTGGCATGTGTGTGCTGCTTTGCCATGTACGGTGCCTGCATCACCTCATGTATCCACGCCTCCTTGACAAACAAGAGAGGCTGCATTTATCTAACATTTTGTTTTCTCATTATCTTCTCTGAAGGTATGGGACGAACTTTTAAAGTACATGTTGGCATAAGCAGACTGGGCATCTGCAAACTGGTGCACGGGATCTATGACTAAGTCTGTGTACAGAAATGCCTCTCATAAGTCCTTTTGGGAAAAGCTTTCAGTGGGTTTAGATTTTAATAAGGTAGATAAGGTTCCATCCAGGAAGTGAGCTTTGGCATGAGCCAAGGCTTTAGCCCTAGAAATCTGGAGTAATCCGTTTTTAGGAAGGCTGCCATGGGGTGTTCTGGGACAGGTGTGCAGGTCCTGGGGCTGCCTCCAAAATCCACCCACACAGGTTCACAGTCTATGCAGAAACTGCAGAGCCAGGCCCGGTCCTGCACTTTTCCTGAGGTAGTCTGTCAATTGCTGAAGCTGATGCTCTGAACACACTCACAAACACTTTGAATTTCCTATGATGATCAAAGCTAGCTTAAACTCAAGGTTTAAGAGTGTGAGTGTGAGTGTGTGTGTGTGTGTGTGTGTGTGTGTGTGTGTGGGTGGGTGGGTGGGTGGGTGTAACATACTGATTTAAAAGCAAGGCCTTGCAAGTTTTTCTCATTAGCGGCCGCATGATCACAAATATGTGCTTTACTGGAAGTTCATTGTGGTAAATGGGAACAATGTGAAGCGAGAGGATTAGCGCCGGGCAAAGGAGAAACAGACATGAGTCAACTGTTTTTTCTTATTCACAAGAAGAGCTTATTCACAGCCTTTTCCCTTAACTTGGTGATTTTCCATTATACTCCAATTTCATGATATAAACTTAGCACAGTTAAATTTGACCAGTTCAGGAATATTTAATTAAGTACATTAAGCTTCAATTAAAATGCTAGCATGACACCTGGTGGCAGTTCAGGATTCAAAGCCAGTGGCAGGAAAATGGGCAAGATTCTATTAGCCTATAACTATAACGTATGATGGTTCTCTAGAGGTGATTTTTTATTTAGGGGAGAAGAATGGTGCTAAAAAACCTCAGGGAGGCTGTGCCTTAGCTGGCCTTGGGAAAAGATACTGAATATCTTAGATTTATAGAAATAAATACTGCAGTTACCAAGTTTCTAAAGTTCTATATGCTAAGTATTTATATTTTATTTTTTTATTTGATATTGAATAGCTGTATTTGGCATGCATGATTTAAATTTATAAATCAGTTTTTGAAAAAAATTATAACAATTATTTGGTTTAAATTCTCTCAGTATAAATATGTAAATCACAGGATAAAAAATGTTATAACTATAAATAGAATGTTTTCTTAAAAATAAAGTATAACAATTCAAGGTATTACCTAAACTCCAACAGTTTTTTAAGAGCATACTCTAAACAGTTTTAAAAAAAATTGATTCCTTGGCAATTATGTAGAAAAAACAAGCAGCTAATTGAATAATTTTCCTTAATTTTTTTTCTAGCACTATGTAGATTACAGACTCAGTTGGAAAAGAGCAATTACTTAGTTCACTAACACAAATGACTTTTCTGTATGATTAGAAAGTGAGAGGGAAGATAAATCACCCTTAACAAAACAACATTGATAATCTTTGATTTAGATAAGAAAAACTCTAACGAGCTGCTAGATTCTTTTGCTCTTATCAAACTGGCCCAAAGATCTTCTTATCTATCTATGCAATATTTAAATGTCTGTATGTGTATAAGCATTTGTAATGTTTATACATGAATATGCTTATCCAGTGAACATCTCTATTGTTTGGTCAGTTAAGAATGTGATGTACTTGTCAAGTTACTGAAGTTTATCCCCCCACAAGTTCAGTATTAATACTTTTTCCCATGAAAATGTCTTTATTTATAAATTTTGTCTCTATGTATCTGTTTTCTCTACAGATAAACAGTCAAATGATCACCACATTATTAAATCAGTTATTAGCTTGTTAGCTTAGCTCAGTTTTTTCTATTTGCCCATCTAATGCTAGCTGTTAATGTCACTTTTTCTACTTTCTGTTGCTTGTCTCTATTGATTCCCACATTCCTGCAACTCTCCCCTCAGCACGATGCCTCTTGGTTACTGCTACTAATAAGCTAAGGGCAGGAAAACAAAACTGTCAAGCCTGAAAAGTTTTCTAGGTTGAACAAAAGTCAATATGAAACACCCTAGAGTACACAAGTTCGTAGGTGAACAGAAAAGATTTATTCCAGAGGGATGAGGTTGCCAAGAGACCACCTTCCAGATAATTAGGGTGTTAAACCTTCAAGGTTCAATACAATAGCCACAAGCCATACATGGCTATTTAAATTTTAACTAATTGAAGTTAAATAGAATAAAAAGTTCAGTTCCTCAATTGTACCAGCCACATTTCAAGAGCTCAATATCCAGATGTGGCTAGTGGCTACTATATTGGACAGTGCAGAACAGTTTCAACATCACAGAAAGACCCATTGCAGAATGCTGTGTTAAACTGTCCCAAGTGAAAGCAAGAAAGAGTATGCTATATTTCAGAAGAATTTTTATTAAAATAGCTAAAATGAGCTGGTTTGGGACTTGAAAATATGAACTTGACTTACATAGCCACAAGTACCTCTCATTACTGGAGGATGTCACATCAACACTGTATATTCATTTATTTATCAATTTAACAAATAGGTATTGAGAAACTGCTATGGGTCAGGGGCTGTGCTGGGCAATGGAGACACAATGTTCAAAAAGCTAGTTATTCGGGGGCAGGCCCAGTGGTGTAGTGATTAAGTTCATGTGCTCCACTTTGGCAGCCCGGGGTTCACCAGTTCGGATCCCGGGTGCAGACCTAGCACCACTTGTCAAGTCATGCTGTGGCGGCATCCCACATAAAACAGAGAAAGATTGGCACAGACGTTAGCACAGTGACAATCGTCCTCAAACAAAAAGAAAAAGACAAGCAACAAACGTTAGCTCAGGGCCAATCTTACACTCACACACACAAGACACACACACACACAAAGCAGCTTGTTACTTGCTTGTCTCTATATTTCTATCTGTATCTTCTCCCTCACAAGGACTTGTTTATGAGAGGTCATAGAACATACTTCTGGTCAAAGACATGTGCGGGAAAACATTCTGGGTGGTTTTCAGGAAAGTTTTCATCGCTCTTAAAACAAGATCCACTTAAGTACTTTTCCCTTGGCAGGCCTGGACATCATTGTTAGATGCTTGGAGCTGCTGCAGCCAGCTCAAGACCATGTAGGGATAAGGCTGAGAAAATAAAATCTTTGAGGAGAGCAAAACAGAACAGCGGGAAGAGGCTGGCCCCTGATGACATCGCTGAGGTGCTGAATTAATCAACCCTGGAACTAAATCTGCTTCTTTAAGATATTTGAGTTGTCTTCTGTTACTTGCAGCCAAGTTCATCCTAAATAATACAACTCTATGTACATGGCTAGAGAAATCCAACATTTTTATGCCATGGCAGAATGAAACCAAGCTCTCTGACCTCTTTATCACCAGCAGTTCTCACTTCAAACTCTTTTTTTAAGTTCTTACATCTTTTTTTTTTTAATTTTTTTTTATTTTTTCCTTTTTCTCCCCAAAGCCCCCCAGTACATAGTTGTATATTCTTCATTGTGGGTCCTTCTAGTTGTGGCATGTGGGACGCTGCCTCAGCGTGGTTTGATGAGCAGTGCCATGTCCGCGCCCAGGATTCGAACCAACGAAACACTGGGCCGCCTGCAGCGGAGCACGCGAACTTAACCACTCGGCCACGGGGCCAGCCCCAGTTCTTACATCTTTTTTAATATTCTTCTCGTGACTAACTTCCATTTCATAGTCAGAATGAAGTTATTTTGATATATCCTCCCTCATAATCATAATGGCTACTAAGATCACGATTACAGTAAATATGAACTTGGTATTTTAGGGAGAATTTGACACAAAATTTTAAGAAAATATCTCTTATTCTAAAAATTAATTTGACATGAGTAGGTATCTGGTAAAGTTACAAAAAGTTTTTTTCTGGAAAAACATTGGATTCTCAGCTTGTAAAATATAAAAGGAACAACTAAAATGTTCTTGCAGTTTAATAAACTTTGGACAAAAGAATAAGCAGTTTTAAAGGACTTTAGATTGTGTTGATTTACTTATCCTGTAAGTCTCATTATGTAGCAATTTATAGACAATTATTCCCTGTTACTTAAGTGTAAAATTGATATTGTGTTGGCATTTATACACTTACTAATTTCTAAAGTAAAACCATCAGCCATTTCAAAGGGAAAGTTTTAGTTTGACGAATGTGTTAAAGGATCTCTCCACTGGAGGAGAACAAAAAAGAAGAAGTGAAACAAATGTGAGGTCTGTGGTCCATCTCTACCCTCAGCTTAAAAGCACTGCAAACATAGGAGACCCACCAACAAGCGCATCAAACATGACCTAGTTCAAGTACTGATGTTAAAACTGAAATGGTTATGGAATGGTTCAGGGTCTTGTTAAGACCACAAGGCCACAGGAATTGCACTCAGAGTCAAAATCAGGATAATTCCACTCTGCTAGTCTGTCTTTGATAGTCCAACATCAACAGAGTCATGGGAAGCAGTGCAGGCTTCTTTGACATTGTCCTCCAAATAGTAACGTACACTTCAAACTGTGCTGAGGTTTCTTAATCATTACACCATAAAATTATGGCATTGTCATCTAAAGGTATTTTAAGTTGTATTTCTCCCAAGTCAGCTTTGAGGCAAGTTCCATAATGTTACACTAAGGTGCACAGTTATGTTTTATTTGTCCTCACTTTCCATCTTTTTAGCTTCAAAGGATAACCTTAATTTAATTTCTTAGAATTTGGTAAACTGGTTTAAAATTTTAAGTCACAGGTATATACGCTCATCTTTGATCTTTCTAAGCTGAGGATAAGTAAACTTTTTTGCCTTTATGCCCATTTCACATACTTTGATCATTTTAGTTGTTCTGCTCTACTATACAGTAACCAGAATTGGAACAGATACATTGTGATCTATCCTGATTTAAATAAAAAGGGTTAATTTCTATCCAAGTGTATTTTACCACATTTCATGAAAAGAACTATCAGATTGTTTCCAAATTCAGAGGGATATTTGGTGTGACCTGACCCTAAATTACAGAATGTGTATGCAAGACATATAAAATTCTCTTCTCTAGTTCCTGGGGGCCTATCAGAGGGATGAACATTCATCCTCCCCTGGAGCTGAAACTGAGACACAAAGACAGGACTTTATGTCCCCTGATCTATAGAACATGCAACATACGTTACACTACCTCATGGACAGAAGGGACCAAAAAACCCACTAATTTCAAATATGGCTCATAGTCAAAAGTAATAAAAGTAGATGTTGATATTTAGGTGTTGATTCTCAAAAACATGAGCAAATCTGTGAAACCTTTCTAGAGTGAGTTGCAAAAAATATGTACTTATTAACAATTTCTCAGGAAATATCTTGTGGTCATGATAGCCTTCTACAAAATCAAGACAACCTTCTCTCTTTAGTTTTCAAAACTCTTTGTTTTGATGTTCAGTATTTGCAACAAGGGATTTTTGTGGGTCATAGCAGTACTCAGATCTCTGATTCTACGGAAAAACATAAAAGGACTAGAAATCATTTTAGTGGGGGGTTGTTTTTGGCTTTATTTCACCATTCTATGAAAATTCTGTGAATATATTAGCATTAAAGTAAAACAGGATGTCTCCATTTGATTTTGGAACTACACAGACGTAGAAGAATCTATTAAGCAAGAAATGTTATCCTTATGAAAGACGTGATTAAGAATAAGACATTATTAACTTTTGCTATGCAATCTAAATTAGGTTCAGAATTCAGAAACATTAAGGAAAATGTATAATTTTATAAAATAAAATTATAGTGGAAAGATTTTAACAACCAGGACAAAGAACAATAATTAATTACTTGTTTCTACCTCCACAAAAATTTCCTAATAGATTCAGATTATTAGGAGGACTGTTTGCACACCAAATAAAAACGACATGAATTCAATGATAATCACATTTACAAACAAAATATCATTAAAACAGGATATCAGAAATGTCTGAGTTCGTATATCTACCACTCTGCTATGTTAATACAATTTAAAATCATACGTTAAAGGTGGGGAAACTGAAGTATAGAGAAACTAAGTAATTAGCCTCAGGCGCTACAACCAGCCAATGGCAGAACCAGGATTTGAACCCAGGCAGTCTGGCTCCAGGGTTACTCTATACCCAGTTCAACGTAGAGCACATTGTTTACAGAAGCAGCTGTGGGGCTGTAAAAGATGACTCGGAATGGGCACAGAGGGGGTGAGGGTGGGGATAGGAATACAGTTTAAGGAATTTTCATACTCCCAACCATATAAACAACACAGCAAACAAGAACAATTCTATTATTTGGTTATTCAAAGTCAAGGTATAGGTAAACAGTGTGACAGACAATACAGTTCAAGTTCCTATTCCTGCAGAAATGGGGCCTAGATGCAGAAGGTGAAAGACAATTTATCTTTAACACAGTGGTTGAGCATATTTAGAGCTCCTAGGTTGTAGAATACAAATCGACTCATGGGGCATTTTTTTTTTCCTTAATGAAAATACAAAATGCTTTGTATATATTATCTCACACCATCCTGACATTCCTCTGCAGAGCCTGCTCTCTAAATCACGCCACTATGCACACTACCCTTTCTCATTATCTAGTTTCTGCCCCACACTCTATTTCACATTCCTCGTGAGTTGGAACTATGTCTTGTTCTTTCCTATATCCTCAGGACAAAGTTGGCCCTCCATAAATATCCATTGTATAAATTAAGGAACAAATAAGACCATGGGAAAGTTTATTTTCTCCTAGTGCTGATGAATTGTAGTATGTTTGCACCTTGCATATATAAAAGGACAGTGGGAAAACAGACTTTCATTCTTATAAATATTTAAAATTATTGATTCAAAAATACTCAACTGACCTGAGATACATATAAATCCAGAAGAGAAAAAGGCTTCATTGTACGAAGACAAGTTGTCAGTCTGGGCGTAGACGGCGTACACGGACATGTAGGAACAGGCACATTCCACATAGTCTGAAGTGTCCTCAACCACTTTGCAGAACTCACTGTCAGACAACCAGCTGGGACAAAAACACAATCGTCACTGCTCCTCTTTCATCAATACTTAGGGTGTTGAGATGGCTTTTAAAGGAAAAATAACTTACTGAACTTAAGTGTTGTTCACTCAAGACTTAAGCTGACCTCATTTTCAAGAGGAAACACTGGAGGACATACGTTGTCCAAGACATGACGCAACAGATCCCACAAGACACCTTAAGAGCAGCCTAAATACAAACCAAACCTGCGAAAGCATTCCCGATACCGAAGAAGCCAGTCCTCTCAACAGAGCCGTACCAGGTGCTTCCTAACCTGTAGCAAACACACCCTGGGTTTTCAACAGAAGGCACTCCTCCTTCACCTCCAAAACTACCGAAAGATCCACATAGCCATTACACGTGTAGTGCTCATCCTTCCTCAGTTTTCACAATTCCTTGTATTTTGAACCACATAAATTATTTATATGCTTTTCTAAGTTTGCTTCCTTATCTTTTTTGGATTGGAGCCAGTTATATTACATAAATGTTTTCCAGGTCTTTTTCAAGTGTTTCTTACTATAAGGTCTGGCTTTTAGCACAAAAACTTTGTTATGACTATAGCAACTGTGGTGTCCCACGCCGAGCCTTCTGAGCCTCTTCCCTCTTAGCATCTCTTGACTCCTTTCCTTTTCTAAGGACATAAAACTTCTTCACCCAACTGCAGATTCAAGCTTGAAACATTCATTACTAATTATACACTGAGGATTACAGAGTATCTATGTATTAGGTTTAAGACCTGTCATCAGGCATTAGACATTTCAATTGAAAATTATTTTTTCACAAAGAAAGTGAGAGACTAACCAGAATCCTGGCGTTTGGAGAACAGTTGGTTACCTAAGCTGTTAAACCTATTTAGAATTTTAGTTTGTGCAGCTGAAAGTTAGTAATAAACAGAATCTAGTGGCTGACTTGGACCCTAAACCCTCTGGGCCAGCACTGCAGGACCCTACAGCATTGATTGAGCTCTGAGTAACAGAACTGCTCAGAAAGTTGAGACCTTAAGCCAAAAAGATTCAAAGAATCATTCTCTTCTTCCCACTCCTATGTATGGATTTAATGCCAAAATGTACTCTAAGCCATATGTGGCCTGGAATTATAAATCCCTGAAAATCCCTCTAAACATAGAGCATCAGTTCTAGAACCACAAGCCCAGATAGAAGGGGTAAAGAGAATTTCCTTTCCAGCCCAATAAATTAACCGATAACCACAGCAAGGTTATCTGAATTGCACAGAACTCAGGCTAAGTCCCATGAAAGCTGTAATAATAAAGAAGTAAATAATGTGTTAAACACCTATTTAAATTATTTGGCTGCATTTGCTACCTGCATAATGTTAGACCATTTCCTATGCTGCTTTGTCTTATTTATTGTAGAGCTTACTCTCTAAAGTCTCACCTGAGGTGACCGTCAATTCTCCCATACAACATCGGACCCAATGGTACTGAAATGGGGAAGGACCAAATTCTGATTTTAAACAATTAATAAGTACCTTGCAGCAGCCTGATTCCAAAGGAGACACAGAGACGTCTGGGGAACAATTCTAGGCTCGGCAGCATAAATCCTGTAGACAACCTCATTGTTGTCAGTCAAGGGTTGTGAACTCTGACCTTTCACACTCAAAGACAATACCTATATCGTCAAAAAGAACAGAAAATTTAACAATATTTTAAAATTAATGTTATGACTGAATCTCACATTCTGAACTTTGCTTCATTTTTCTAGTCACTTTAGTCACTTGCTTACTGCCACTATCAATAGTCTTAGCTTCGTTATGAACGTAAGGCCTCTCAGTAGTTTTTCATTGCAAACCATTCTACTTCCGTTTCCATTACTGAGTGGTCTTCAGCTGACAACACTCATACTGATTATAATCGTTGGACTTCATCGCAAGTGGGGTATATAATAGCATACAATATTAGTGAAAACTCTATTTTTTCACTTTCCCTACTTCCATATATATTTTACTCAATCAAACACAAAGGAAATATTTCCAACTATTTTCGAGACTAAACATTCTACAAATAGTTCATAGAGATGGGACATGCCTCATAATTATCTCACCATGTGGAGCACTTACCACAAATCTGATCAAGCAAATGCATTCTGAGGAATGTGTCTGCTAAAGAAAAATCAGATTCCAACCAGATTTTTCCTAATGATAGATTACCTTATTTCTCAGGGCAGGAAGAACGTTTCCAGTTATAAACCACTGCTGGCTGCTATACTCTGTAAACTGGACAAATTCACATGTGCTTTTCCCAGTCATTATTTCTGCATCCTGGACATCCAATAACCTCTCCGGAATTCGAATATAATCACCTTCCTTTCCTTCAAACTTGTGCCCATTGATCTGCTGAGGATACCAGTGAAGAGCCAGTATTGACAAGTAGGGGCAACTGTCCAGGATGGTTTTGCTTCTACAACAGAAAAGCAAAGCCTCTGCTAAAATGGCATGCATCATATATATATGATATTATGTTTGTTCTATATAGCCATTTCTATTTGCTGAAATGCATCACCATGACACGGCCAAGCCAGACGCAGTACAGAAAATGTGCTTTCAGTTCTCTTATGGTTGTCAGGGTTTTTTGCACAAAACCTTCTGCATCCTCTTTCTGATGCCCCTTGTAATCTAAAACATGGGTTTTTGAAAGCTGTTTAACGGATATCAGATACAATCTGTGGCTATAAAATGAACTTTTTTGTAGTCACAGCAGCATTGGTGGAACGGGTTGAGGAAAGGGCACACCACTGAACCGAAACTCTCTACTATATTTAAGAATATCATAAACCTCATATATCTAGAGCCATGCTTTCACTAAGTGCTTACTACACCCCTTTCAAACCCGTCAGAGCATTGGTAATGTAACCATGTGACTGGTAAGAAAAACAACCCTGAACAGTGGTTTTTATTCATTTAACAATTCTGTTTTGAACATCCCCCAGGCATAAGATCCCGGACTCAGTGAAATTGCTTCCAAACCTCAGTGTGTGTTGAAATCACTTGGAAGCTTATTTAAAAATAGACATTTCTAGAGAACACCCCAGACATACTAAATCAGAATCCTTGCCTGGGGAGGGTGATGGGGTTTTAGGAATCTGCATTTTTTAACCAGTCCCCAAAGAATCTGATACATCTTGTCTGTGAGCCCATCATGTTTACAAGGAGGAAATACAAAGATGAATCAGATCTGAAACCTGCCTGAAAAAGTTTAGAGAATATTAGTATTTTGGAATAAAAATTATGCATTAAACGTTAAAAGTTATAAGGACCAACGGATGTACAGTATGTATAATTATATCATTGAGTACAATGGGGCTGAGACCAGTGAACCTCAGCCACATGACCCCTCTTCCAAACCCATGGAATCTACTGAGATTTAGCCCGTCAGTGCCACCACGGGCACTGCTACTTTGGCATACTGAAACCAACATCACATGCACAGTGACTCCACCCAACTCTGAGACAAGTGTGCCAAATTCTTGGCCCCTCTTACTTGCTGACGACTACACTCTCCCTGACACCTTAAGCTCCTACATCCATGCCCTTCCACTGCACTCACTTTGATCAATCCCACAATCTGCTTTACACCCAGGTAGAAGTGAGGGGAGAAAAACTCTACCCTCTGGCACCCATTGGTATCACTACAAACGCAGTGACCAACCTCAGCTGGGCCTTCAATGCTACTTGACATTGTTTTTACTTGGCTTCCAAGTGACTGTTCTAGACTCCATCATTCTCCTCAACATCCCTGCTCAATGCCCAAACCCTTCACTCTCAGCAGATGCCCTTGATTACTGCTTAAGACAACGTATAAATAATGTATACCAAAATGGTCAACATCTTTAGAGTTTTCTAAGTTAAAAAAACTAGTTTTGATCTCTCTCTTATTTTCTGTGTTCAATTTGTCACCTATATGTTAATTCTACTACCTAATTATTTTTAAGGTACCATTCCTCCATGTTCCTGCCTCAATTTCAGCCCTCATCTTCTCTTAAGTGAACAATTATTGTGTAGTCTTCCTATTTCTTGATTTACCCTATTCTTTAATCTTTTACACTGTCTTCAATATTATGGTTCTAAAATCCTAAGTCTGATATTCTCTCTCTCTCTCTCTCTCTCTCTCTCTCTCTCTCACACACACACATACACACACACACACACTGCTTAGCTTATTCTATGTTCAACCTTTAAAGGTTGATGATCTCTCCAAACACACCATGTTACTCTTGCCTGACTGCTATTGTACATACTGTTTCCTCTTCCTGGACAACTCAGAAGGAAAGGTAAGTCTAGGGAGAGGAAGTACATGGCAGAAAACATACAGATTCATTCATTCATTCCATTCACTCATTATACCATAACCACTGAGCCTCTACCATGCACCAGACACTGTTCTAGCCCCTGGGAATACATCAGGCAACAAGACAGAAGAGGCCACTCCTTTTGTGCATCTTACACTTTTTTGAGTTCTCACTGGGCGTTTGAGGGCACAGATACGGGAACCAACATTCACAGCAGATAGATGATTCATACCTAAGACATCCTTGACATGCTGGTGATCTTGCAGAAAAATGGAAAGGAATGGGACTATGGGGAGCCCAAAGCTATGAACTATTTGATTTCATTGAACAACGTAGCTGAACATAGTTCAAGAGGGAAAAAACCAGGATACTTCTTAACTACACACACATGCACACACACACAAACACACACACACACACACACACAGAGTGGCCTCAGTGCAAACTACTTGAAGTAAAGAAATGATCCATTTCGCAGGTTTCTGAAGACATCAGAGACATTTATAAACGGCACAGAGGAACTGAACTGCTAATCATTGGTCTGAGATGGACATTAAGGAAGCAGGGTGAGGACTGGAGAAAGGGCCTCCTGAAAGGGCATTCAGACCTTTTCAGATGCTTTGCTGAAGCTCCTCGTTAAGAAAACCTCAATCCCCAGGACTCACTCATCAGGGTTAAAAGAAGAGCACAGTGTAAGGGGATGCTGGATCTGCACTTTAACCTCAAATCCTACCCTGGCAATGACCTGGGATGAAAGTCTGGGGCATTCTGGAGCCATGGGATTGGAAGTGGAAGTTTTATTACAGAGCATGTGGTTACAATCTACAATCTCGTCTGACCACACAGCATGCTGGCCAGTGGGAGCTGTGGAGTCAAGCAGGCCTGGGACTGAGGCCTCACCACAGACTAATCGTGTGACCCGTGGCAAGCTGTGTAAGATCCCTAGCCTCAGTTTCTACATCTGTAATAAAATAATAAAAGCTCTAACCCTAATCTTGACTAGCTACTTAAAATGATCTTTTGTAGGGATAAAAATACGTACAAATTTTAATAAGGATTGGGTTGAACCATATGAAATTTCTAGCATTATACTGTTTTTACCTACCCCAAAAAAGGCAGTTTGACATAATTCAATCTAACACAACATCAGGACTACAGCAGAGGTACGGTTGATAACAATTATTATTATTATTATTTTATTCCTCGATCTCTCTTATAACCCTTTTATATCTGGATTGAGTATCTCTTTGAACTTCATGTGTCTTGCGACCTAAGAACTAATATTAAAAGTTTTACATATCCAACCAACATTTTAATTAACCTGTCAGAGTTCATAAAGGGCCCCATAAATAAAAAGATGATTTAAATTATTATATCAGATTTTTAAGATGTAGTATTCAAAATGTCTCTGAATTTCAATATGACTAAATGAACACTGATGAGTACATTCATTAAGAGAATAACTAACAAACGTTATAGAGATTTATATAAACACTCTTAGTCAGACACATCCCATTAGATAACAGTCATTGCTTTTCAGATAACTTATATTACTCTGTGAGAATTGGGGGCAAATCCCAATTTCCAACCATGTTCTATTATCAGCCGTTGTAATGTTAAATCAAACAGAAATAAAATATTTTTAGGTCTTTGTACTATAATGATCCAAATTACCTTATGAATGTAATTTTAAAAACCATACCTTCTGAAGAATATTAGCAGATAATTACAAGATTAATTTCATAGCTAATAATGGACACAAACCACATTTTATTTTTTCCTTTTCCTTTGGCGTGCTTTCTGCCATGAAACTCCAGCCATGATACAACTAGTCTGAAGTTCAGCAACAAGCCTGAGAGCTGCCTCCAATGGACGAAACTGAACCAAAGCTCCAGGGGGAAGCACGAGTCACAGCACATCAAAACGTACCTAGGGGTTGCAATCATCTTCATTTTTATTTTCATTCAGAATGTATCTTCTACTCATTATTTAAATAAGAGTAAGCAATAAGACTTTTTTTGTTTTTAAAAGACCCTTCAAAACAAGAGGAATATATTGGTTATAGTTAAATTTATTTTTCTTGATGTAGTTGCTGTTTTCTCCAAATCATTAACTTCACTTGCCCATTAGGCACAATGCATTGATCCTATGTTCCTTAGTTACATCATCTAAATGTGAATTTGCATTGCCTATTACTTTGTACACTGTGAAGGAATACATATAAGGTCCTGCTATCATATTAAAAAACACTTACTTTTCACCAGGAGAGCCACAGGTAATATCAGTCAGCAGAGAAAAGGCAAACTTCTCAGTCACTTCAGTAAAGGGACTGAATCCTCTGGTGTCCTTGCGCTTTGGGTTAATAAGAGCACAAAGAATCTCATAGAAAAGATTTCGGCTTTCAATACTGAATGCTTGATTTTTTCCTTCAATAGTTATCTGGAAAAAAAATCCAAGTAGGAAAATAAATCTTCAAAAATAAACTTCTTAAATGATGTGTATGGTATAACGTGTTCTTTATGAACAGTTATTAACATTAACAAAATAAGGAGGAACCTATGAAGAATTTAAGAGAAATTGGTATCAAAATTATATTTCAAATATATTCATTTGCCCTTTAATAAACACCAATCATCATTTGTAAAGAAAAGACATAATCACCCAAATATTTTCTATTTAATAACTAGATAAAGCCCAAAATGATTGTATGGGTCACTTAATTTTAACTACAATAATTAACATCAGGAGTCAAAATTAATCTCACTTTTACACCTACCCAAGGAATCTTATTCTTTTGACCAACAACTAGGGAAATAAATATGACTATCTGTCCATAATAGAAATAAGATTATTCTTGATGATCTGTTTTTCAATGAACAGAAGCCACCACATATCACTAAATTTCTAAAACATCAAATGAGAAAATCCTTTTTCAACCAAGAGTAGTCAAGAGCTCCTGGTACTGTTGTCTTTATCGGTAAGTATGACCCTTAGGACTGGGTTGGTTGTTGTTTGAGGGACCAGAAGAGTAGGAGGAAAAATAGCCTCCATGATGATCTATTTTTTTCCTTGCTAGAATGACAAGGACCACATCTTTATTGTCTGACCAAGCATGGGTGTGAAGCCACTGACTTGCTATTCCACCAAACTCTTACACATCTGAGAAGTTCAAATTAATTCTCCAAAATCCAAATTAGTCATCGCTTTCTCCGTAGTTTCTACACTGTGTCTCACCTGCCAACACACATGATCGCTCTCTTTGTAATTTGCACATACTTTCATTAGTGAATTTATGACACCGTTGAAATGATTAGTCTGTTACTCCTACTAGTTGAGCTCATCGAGGAAGTGGCTCATGTTCCCCATATTTTTCTTATTGCTTTGTAATCTATACAGCGCCAAGCTGATAGCTGAACTAAAGATCAAAGTTTATAAGAGTAGCCATCTCAAAGACAGCAAGGAAGAAAGGAGAATAATCCACAAGGAAAAGATGATAAAAGGTATAGAACAAAAATTTAACAAAGTAAAAATTATAATGGAGACAGGGAACAGCCCACTGGATACTGAAATGATCAAACTGAATATGTTAAATGGAAAATAAACTCAAGAAATGCTCCCAGAACTCAGAGAAAATATAACAGACAAATAGGACAAATCCATAAGGTACAGTAAGCCTATTAAAGAGGAGGTAGAAGAAAAAAAACACGGTTCCTTAATAGGCTACACATATACTCCTGTCTAAAAATGCAGAGCTTGCTCTACACCAGAGAAAATTAGGAAAAGAAACACCACCAGATGTATCTGGGTGATTTTTCAATATTATTTCAAGAATTTTTTTAAAATCCTACCACAAACCAGACAGGAAAAAAAATTACTAACAGAGAAACAAAAATTCAGTTTGACATCAGACTTTTTTGCAAATAAAATGCCAGAAGCCAGCAGAGCAACACGTGCAGTTTCAAGAATTAAAGGCTGTGATCCAAGAATCCCAGAGCCACCCAACGTTTCATTCATATTCAAGGGCAATAGAATGCTTCTTTTAGTAAACACACAAAAAAACAAAACAAAAGGCCATTTATATAACCCTTGGCTTGCAGGGGCGCTGTTCTCAGCCTGTTACATTAACTTCTCTGCTTCTCACAACAATCCTGTGAGAGAGGAGCTAGTGCTATTTTGTTTTGTTTCCAGATAAGGAAACTGAGGCAGCAAAAGGATGACTGACTTGTCCCAGGGTACAGAGATGGTGAATGGCCATACACAGGAGGCACTCGTGACAGTTACCCTGGCCTGACTTGAAAGATCCTCCTACTTGCTTGTCCTGAAATAACACAAATTGACTCAGTTTATAGCCAAAATCAGTCAAAATTATCACAAGCTTGAATTACAAAGCCAGGCAGTAAAACAGAGAGCTAAGTTTAAATCACCGGTAGATGATTACAAAATAAATCACATGGGAAAAATAATTCTTGAAATACAAGGTATGCAATATCAAAAAGTATATGATCAAAAGAAATATTCTGGTTCTAAAAGGCCATTTTACACAAACAACAACAAAAAAGAACTCCCCACATTATCAAAATTGGTTTATGAAAAAATAGAAAACTTCAATCAACCACAAGAAAAAACTGAAAAGCTGTCAGGAGAGAAAACAAAAAGGAGAACTTTGGGAGCGGGGAGGGAGTCCACCAAACTTCACAAAACAAATTATTCCTGTGCTCTTTTCGAGTGTTCCAGAAGAGAAAATTAGAGGCAACGCCTCCTGACTCATGTTTTACAGAACTTCAATACCTGGAAACCAAAGCCAAATTAAATAAAAAATTTGCATACTAAATCCAGAAGTCTTGAAAGATTGATATCATTATTAAGGAAAACCAGTAGCTTTTTAAATAATTTCATTGCACCATGCCTAGGAAAATCAAGGGACAGAATATTATGTCAGAGTAAACTTGCCCAAACCCACAGCTGGATTTTATCCCCAAAATCTTTACAGTGAATCATTTAAAGCCATTCTTTTTAGCGCAATATTTGTTTCTTCTGAACATAACTAAGTCATTACTTCTAATGAGTGTAATAACAGTATCGAAGATTTACTGAGCTCTTACTATAAAGAAATATATAGAATAGAGCAGATTCTGTTTCAAAGAAGTTAGAATTCAGGAAAAAATAAAAATTACAAATATTAAACAATTATACTTAAAATATAAAATCTTTTTGAATGAAGTTCAATTCAGTACTTGGAAGTTCTATTCCGTACTCCTGAATTTGAGCTTATCTTAGAGTATATGCTAAGTACACATGGTACATATAAATGGTTGTCAGATAGAGAATAGGTGACTCTATTTGAATTTCGAATAAAAAACCAATAATCTTTTGATCTAAGTATGTCCAAAATTGTGCATGCAAATAAAAACATTTATTTTTTATTTGTGATATATTAAAAATAGACATATTCATTGTTTATCTGGAACTCAAAATTAACTGGGCATCCTGTATTTTACTTGTTAAAATTTCAACCCTACTATATGTGATAATCTCCATTTTCAGTGCCTGTTTCATTATTGTTTTATTCTCATTAATATAAATATGTCTAAAACATGAAAATTTTTTGCATTTTATAGATATGCCTGGTCCCTCTTAATGGCTATTATTTTTTCAAATTTGTTATTAGAAGTAATGCTGAAATAAACTATCTTGTTACTCATGTATTTGGACAAATGTTCCCCACACCCAATAGCTGGATTTTTTTTTTTCTTTCTTTCCCCAGTTTTATCACAATATGACTGACATAGAAACATTAGCTGTCTTTTGACTTTGCTTGTGGTATATGTGATGAGAAATTTTGTTTAAACTCTATGGGGTCAGGTTTATCAATTATTTCCTTTATGGCTTCTGGGTTTGTTTTATGCTTTAGAAAGAACTTCCCCACTTCAAACTTATATATTAAAAATGATTCATCCACATTTTCTGCTAGTACTTTAATGGTTTCAGTTTCACAGTTAAGTCTCTGATTAGAGATTTATTTTGGATTTAAGATAGAGATCCAGCTCTGTTTTTCTTTCAACTGGTTAAATCAGCTGTTTCAACACCATTTACAGAATAATAATTTTTGACCCATTCATCTGAAATGTCACCTTTATCATATAAGAACTTTTCATACGTGCTTGTGTTTATTTCTGCACTTTCTGTTCCATCTTATTGACCTGAATGTCTATGCCTGCACCAGTGCCACCCAGTTTTAATCACTGTAACTTCATAACATATTTTCACATCTGGTGGGGGGTGGGGTGGGGCCCCTCTCATTTTTCTTCTTTTTTAGAAAATTTCTGCCCATTCTCACATGTATTTTCTTTCAGGTGAATTATAGCATCATTTTGTTCAGGTAAAAAAAGAATCCAGAATAATTTACTGATATTTTGATAGGGATTATATTACATTTATAGGTTAATTTACGGAAAACTGTTGTCTGTGATACTGAGTCTTCCTGTTCCTGAACAAGGTACAGATTTCTATTTATTCAAATTTTTTTATGTTACTTAATAGAATTTTTCAGTTTTCTTTATATATTACATATATATTACATATCATATATTACATAAAACTATGTATGATTATTGAATAATAAGTCAGTTACTCAAATCACCAGATTTCAGTATTGACATCATAGAAAAATAGTATTTGGGAAGACAGTATACCATGACATTAAAAAAAATTTTTGTTAACAATAACACGATTTGAATGTAATCAGAGCAAAGGTGGCTTCAGTTGAAACATAAAAATCATTTTCTTTTAAGAATTCAAATTATGTTTTCTACTTGATTTTATAATATTCTATAACATTTAAAATATATTTTATTCCTCTAATAATTCCCAGGTTGTTTATTTCATATAAATTATTTTAATATATGAGAAAAATTGTACTGTTTGCTAATGGCTACTCAAAAAAAGTTAATTACATTTTTCCATAGGACCTTCTTTCATAATTCAGTTTCATTAATCATGACAGAAGCAATAAAAAACAATCAAGATGTACTATCTGATGACTCTAATTAAATAAGTGTTGAATTCTCAACCAATAACATGCAGCTCTCTGATATAACTTAGAGAGAGGTAGCAGAATTTCCTTACAGTTTTTCTAAATCATATGAAATGACGTTCTCTCTTCTAAAATGTAGTTTACTGTACATTCTTTCTCCTTTCTTGGCCAAAATCAACTTGTCATTGTCCTATGCCACTTTATCATTAGAAAATTCAAGTAACAATATTTCCCGGAGTGAATTCTTATCTCTAGAAGTTTCTCTGCATGATATAGCAGTCACTTCTCTTTGCTTTACAAGATAACTGGCAAGGCCTCCTCTTCTTGCTTGTGAACTTTACGATTTTCTTTTCTGCTCTTCAGTCGTATTTTAAGAGACAACATAAGAAGTAAAACAGACATGATAATCTAAACCCTCATTGTAAACATTTCAAGTATTTAAAGGTCACTGTGTAAGAAATACGATATTTATGAATTCATATGTACATACTCAAAACTTTTTATACTTGTATATAAATATGTCAATAAGAAATATCTTAATAAGAAAGCCCCAAATAAACCCCCACAAGTGTCTTTTCCTTTAGTAATAATTCTTTTTAGATATTTTCTTTCATTTACACTCATAGGATCTTCATCTCCATTTAATTTCCTCCTTTGCAGAAGTGTAAATAAATAAATAGTTGTAAAATAAAACCTGGTTGGTCTAAGCCCACACCAATTTGAATGCCTGAAATAATCAGGTCGTTCCTCAGTTCTCCTTTTCTGTAAAAGTTTTCAGAGCCCAGGAGGAGCAGGGAACAAGCAGAGGACAAGAGTTCCTGTTCTACGGCATTTAAACTGGAAAAACTAAGTAATCTCGTCCAAGTACTCTTTATGGAGTCAAAAAACTGAGAAACAATCTCAAAAGATATTCATGTAGTTTCTGGAGAAGTAGAAAGAGCCTGCAGCTTCTGACGTCTGGTGCCTCTTTTCAGACACTGGGCTGTTCTTCCTGCTGCAGGAGATTACTCATCAGTCTCTGAGTTTAAGACTGAGGTTTCCAAACAGGCCTCAGTCAGATGGAAGCAAAAGGACAGGGGCGGACATGATGCATTCCATTCTTATGTTTTTTTAACTCTATCTTAATTTCACGATAACTGACATTACAACCAAATGTGTTTTCTTTATTTCTTAAATTTATGAAATTTTACTCCACCAACTGCTGACACTTGCAAGGGCTTTTTACCTTGTCTATTAAATGCATCACGGCGCTGAGCTGTTCATCCGTGTTCTCTGTGGCCACTTTCATGCTGATGCTGTGGAGCACTCTGTTGAGAATGTCCCCATCCAGGGGCTGCTGTAGCTGATCTGCAAGTCCCCAAACAGCCTGCGAGTCCGCGTCAGAGACGAGAGTGATGTTAGCAGTCCCATACGCTTTATCAATTCTGGCACCACCTTTTGGGTCAGAAAGCACAATCTGGAAGCGTTTAGGAAATGGATTTAAAGACCCTGTGTCTGGCGTTAGGATGACATCCAATACGGTGTTTCTCTGGCCAGGTTCAAAGACCAACGTGCCTTCAGTTCTCACAAAATCTTTCCCAGAAATAGCTGGAGATATGAGAGTCCGCCCAACCGTTTCAGCACTCCTCAACTCCTAGAAATTAAGCAACACACTTAAGTGAAGCTGTAACACTTCTGATCTTGTCCTAAACTCATTCTTATTTCTTAAACAAATTCTATTTCCCTTAAACAAACTGATGGGACATAACAGCATTACTACTAAAACATGGGTTTCATACTTCTTCTAACCTCCTAAGATAAATTAAAGAGATAAACACACATTATACAGTGATAGGGTTAGGAAAGACAAATGTCTTAGAATAGATCAAGAAAGAGAATTAGAAAAGAAACATTGCAGAATTTCTCCAATTGCGAATGCACTAAAAACTGTGCTTTAAATAACAGATGCTGCAAAATATAAGTATGGAGGAAAAAAGAGAATGTTTACATTGCATTTTCACATAGACATTTTAGGGAGATGGAGTTTGGAGGAGTAAAGAGAAGGCAGAGGGGAGAAAGGAGAAAGCAGAAGAAGTTGGTCTTTTGTTTACACTTAGATATGAAAATACCCTGAGGGATAAGGTCCTGGGCATAGATATCTCTGAGTTTCTCCAAGTTATGGTTATTAAACTTTTCTGTAAAGTATGAAAACATAGTTAAGGAGGAACCAAAGTAACGTGTATGTATTTACCTCGGAGCCAACAAATATTAAACTCCTGGTGCCTGCCAGGTGCCATACTGTGGATGCAAATGTGAACAACAGAATACTTGTACCCATGGGACCTATTGTAGCAGAAGATATAGACAGTATACACGTCACAGAATTAACAAATAATTTTCCATGAAGATGAATTCTATGAACAAAAATAAGACTAGGTAGAGAATGCAGGGTGATGGTAAGGATACTATTTTAGATAAGGTTGGTCATGGAAGCTCTTGATGTGATACTTGAGCAGAGACCTAAGGGACATAAGGGAACAGGCCACATAAGGATCTGGGAAGAACTATTCTAGGCAGAGGGAACAGTGATTACAAAGACCCTGAGGTGGGAACCATCTTGGAATGTCAGAGGAAAAACCAGAAGGCCAGCTTGATAGGAAGAAGGATGAAAATACACGAAGTTGACATCAAAGAAGTGGACGAGGCTCAGATCACATAGGTCCATTATACAAAGTGTGGCAGGAAGACACTGGAGGATTCCAACAGGAGAGTGACACATTTTATTTCATATTTTTCATGAGTATTCTGGCTCTCGTGTACAGTTAGGCTACATCAGGGGATGAGCGTGGAGGCAGGGAAAAGAGATAGGAGTTTTTTGCATTAGTTCATGCAAAAGCAACGGTAGTTTGGAGAAGGGTCGTATGAGTAGAAAGAGTGAGAAGTTCTCAGACTGAGAATATATTTTGAATGTAGAGTCAGTAGGACTTTCTGGTTATTTCAATGTTGGGTGTAGAGGAAGAGAAGAACTGAGAATAATGCCTAGCTGTTTGCCTGGATAAATGGTGGAAAATTGGGGGAAATATTGTTAGGGGAGAAATCAAGTTATTTATTACACATATTAAGCCTGAGATGCCTTTCAGACATTCAAATGAGGATGTCAAGTAGGAGCAATCGAATATATGAGTCTGGATCAGGGGTGGTAAAGAAGCTAGTGATAAAAATTGAGGAGTTCTCATTTGACAGACGATAAGTGAAGAAACAGGTCTGGATGGTCTAGCCTAGAGAGTGAGTCTTGGTAGACCTCAATATTTATTGATCAGGAAGACCAACATAGGTAACAGGAAGGAGCTGCCAGTGAGGTCAGGGTTAAGAGTAGGAAAGTGTGGTATTCCAGAAGCCCAAAAGAGAAGAGCAAGCATTCAGAAGGAGGAAGTGACCAACTGTGTCAAAGAATGAAAATCAATGAAGAGAAAGGCTTTCAAGAGCACTTGCAGCACAATGGTAGAAATGGTTTCCTTCCTTGCTGAAGGACACAACTCAGAAGTCTTCTTGCTTTGGAATAGACAAATTAAAGTACCCATTAGAATACTACATAACGATGAAAGTGAAAAAATTAGACATACACACATCAACGCGAGTATTTCTCAAAAACATATTGTTGATCACACCATAAAACAATACAATTGGAAGAATCTCATTTGCATCATTTCCAAAACAGGTAAACCTAAATAGCATGAGAAGAGTGGCAAAACTATAAATAAAAGCAAGGGAAAATTCAACATGAAAGTCAGGATAGACGTTATCTACAAGACAGGGAGAGTCAAGGAAAAAAGCAGAATGGCATCCGAGAAGAGTTCGTGGCGGCTAGTTCTAAGATCCTGGTGAAGGTAGGTTTCTCAGGTAGGTGGTGGTGATTTCATCACTGTAAACTGCATCTATACACTCTGTCCACTGTTTTCCGGTAGGATTTATTTTACAATTCTAACATTTAAAGGAAAAAGAACAATGAAAATGTTCTTGTGTTTACAAAACATACAATAAGCACAAATAAGAAGCACTATGCAATTTAAAAGTAACGACGAAAATCAATATAGAAATAGCCTTTGAATAGAAGAGGCAACGTGAAAATAAAAAGGAAAGCCATGTTCCTTCTTGAACTGTGTGCTGTGGGCTAGAACACACATACAAATGAAAGTGCTTGGAATTGGTTTTCAAATTTGGCTCAGCTATTGGCCTATTTAATTTAAAGATAACTGAAACGAGTGACACTTTTATTACCTCAAACCTTTATATCCTTTAACTTTATATCACAAATATACAGATCTAAGGGAATTTAAGCTAAGACTACAGTATTCATGTACGTGAGAACACAGGCGCACCAAAGGGTATGTATGCTACAGCTACTGTTTTAACTATATTATTCAAATCTATTTAAAGTAAACTGAAAATCAATATCATTGTAACAGAATAGCAACTTGGTCCATAATTATTTTCTCACCCTTGCCAGCTGCTGGAAAAATAGAATTATATGTCTTTGTCTTCTAGTAATATGCCTAACATTCAGAGAGAGAAAATGCAGGGGCAATGAAGGAATAGGAAAATAAAATCATATGAGAGAGGTGAAATTTTAATTTCTAATTTTTTTAATTAAACTTTTTATTTTGAGATAATTGTAGATTCATGTGCAGTTATAAGAAATAATGAAGAGAGATCTCCTACACCTTTACACAATAACCCTCTTTGGTGACATCTTGCATAACTATAATATATCACAACCAGAACATTGACATTGATACAATACTATGCTACAGCCAGGATATTGACATTGACACAGTCACAATACAGAACATTTCCATCACCACATGGATCTTTTTTTTTTTTTTTAAGTGAAGAAGATTTGCCCTGAGCTAATATCTGTGCCAATCTTCCTCTACTTTGTATGTGGGTTGCCTCCTCAGCATGGCTGACAAGTAGTGTAGGTCCGTGCCTGGGATTCAAACCCATGAACTCAGGCCACCAAAGCAGAGTGCACCAAACTTAATCACTAAGCCATGGGGCAGGCCCCCATGTTGATTTTTTTTTTTTTTTTTGAGGAAGATTAGCCCTGTGCTAACATCCGCCACCAATCTTCCTCTTTTTGCTGAGGAAGATTGGCCCTGAGCTAACATCCATGCCCATCTTCCTCTATCCTATATGTGTGATGCCTGCTACAGCATGGCTTGATAAGCAGTGCATAGGTCCATGCCCGGGATCTGAACAAGTGAACCCTGGGCAGCTGAAGCAGAGCATGTGAACCCAATTGCTATGCCACTGGGCTGGCCCCTCATGTTGATTTTTATAGTGTAATAAAAATGCTATGAGTTACATGCTAGTGATAGCATGTGTTTTGCAAGGAATCATTTATAAAGAATTAGAAAGAAGTGAGGCCAGCCTGGTGGTGCAACGGTTAAGTTCGCACGTTCCACTTCAGCAGCCTGGGGTTCGCCAGTTTGGATCCTGGGTGCAGACCTGTGCACCGCTTGTTGAGCCATGCTGTGGCAGGCATCCCACATAAAACAGAGGAAGATGGGCATGGATGTTAGCTCAGGGCCAGTCTTCCTCAGGAAAAAGAGGAGGACTGGCAGTAAATGTTTGCTCAAGGCTAATCTTACTCAAAACAAAACAAAACAAAAAAACAAGAATTAGAATATAATAAAGATATTGGCATTCAGATTCTTGTTTTGGCAACTTCAATTCCCCTCTCATCTGAGTGTATGAACTAGTTTAAAATGTGACTAAAATCACTTTGTCATCTGTTCTTCATCTCCAATCCCCCTTCTTTCACTCTACAAAGTAGTGAGCCTATGATGATATATATTTCAAGGCAGAAGAGGAGGAATAAAGCACATATTTTTTCTCATTTCTCTGCCTCTCCTAAATGCTCAAAAGAAAAAATACTAAAATCTCCCCACTATGAATCAAAATATTTCTTTTCATGTTCAAACCACTTCAAGGCTGTTTAGAATGGAGTTTATGTCTAGTGTCTCATATAATAATGAGTTTCATCTTCTAGTTTGCCATGCTGTGGCCTCTGTCATAAAGACAAGCTTTTCTGCCTGAGAAGCTTCCTTGATAGCTGACCACCCACAGCTCTTGTCCGAACCTCGCAAACCAGTCACGTGACTGCTCCAGCAAATTGGCTGCAGGTATGTGCATTTTACGCACAGAATGTTCTCTCTGTTTGAACCACCCCACAGTGACACAGCCAAGCACATAGTAAACAGCATCTTGTAAACAAAACAAAACAAAACAAAACAAAACCTTTGAAACCTTGAGGCCTATGGAGTTACCAGGTTTGGATTCTTGAAGCTGGGGAGATGGCAGCACCATCCAGAATGGTAGTTTTCAAATTGTAGGTTTTTGGAGTTGTATGAGTGAAGGGGAAATAAAAGAGAGGACTGAGGTGGGCAAGCCCCAGTCCCCACAACTGTGCTTCAAGCAGAGTAGACACACACTTTTGTTTTAACATATTAGAGTTTTGCTGCTAAAACACAGTTTAAAACATAATGCTGGAAAGGTGCCTGGTGTTGTGTGGACCAACCCCAGATTTTGTCATTTAGTGTTACATAGCACTGCTCTTCTGAGTCCCTGGACACCCACCTGCTCCCTCTCTTTCATCCTATGTCACCTAATAGGATGGATGTGAAAAGTGGCAGTGAGACCTCATGGACTCATGGATTTAAAGAAACATAAAGATCAGTTCGTGTTTGAAGTGCTGGAGAAGGAGATTTTCAACTAGTTCAGATAGAAACCATAACGAAGACCCTTATTTTTTGTTTCTGGTCTTATACAGCTACATTCTAAAGAAATTTTAGCTCTCTAGAGATTTTATCGATTTATGTAAGACACTTTGCATTGTCTAATCAACTTTGTCAAAAGAAAGAAAAAAAGAAAAGACTATCATTTTAAAACATGATCTAAGTGAAAAAACTGAATTGTTTCAAGGATAAAGCTTAATGTAATAAACATAACATGAAGTATGATGGTATCATCAGAAAATAATGTATCAATTATTGCCTGTTTCATAACACATGCTATAGTTAAAGAAGAACACCTTAATGTGTGTTAATCTATATTCCATGCTCACCTGGGTACTGAAGTTAACAGTCATCATTAGTCCTGTCCCGGAATCTCTAGCCACCTGCAAACTGACTAAAGTGGCCTTCTTATGAGCCACTGGCAGCCGAGAACCCACAGAAAAATACATGAGGCTCTGAGGTTCATCACTCTGTAAGAATTTAACCTGTGCAAATCTGGCACTATCGTTTATTGCTGCTCCAGCAGTTACTTCATATAGTTCCACAAAAAAATGCATTTCAACTTGAGGTCTCTGACAATAAGAAAAAGGAAAAAAAAGGATGGTTACTAACATATTTCTATTCTTAGAGAATTCTGATATTAAGAAACAGTATTATTCATATACATAATTATAGAAATAAATATACATCTAGAGATACATTCTGTATTACAAAATTAAATTCTTCTGTTAGATTGCCATGAGATTTATTTTTTGGTCTTTCTTTAAGAAACATCTTTATTCTCTCTGGGTGAGCGTCTTACTAGAAAATCAATGTCAGGAGACAAGCTATGTGTACTTCAAGAAGCAAAAGGATAAATAAAATATATTCATACAATGAAATACTATTTAGGAGCTAAAAGGAATATATCAATATTTTTCAAGACGGATAGATATGAAAACATAATAATGAGTGAAAAAGTGAAGTTGCATAATGATATGTATAGCATGATACAATAGAGTTAAAAATCACATAAAGCATATTACAAACAGTTGGTGGCTATTTATTTATTTAAAGACTAAAAAAGAAAACAAACACCAAAGTTGGCTCAGGTGGAGGGAGCGGATTGGGGATAGGGCAGGGTGTGGAGTTGGAGAAGGACACTGGGGATAGGAGAAAAAAGGAGCTTCCACTTTGTAAGGTTTTATTTTTAAAGGGTTTTATATAACTATGACCTAATATTGATAACAGTCAATTCCGTAATTTTATATATTTTTTCAAAATTTCCCAAAATTCAGTGGCAAATAAGTCTAAATTTAGTCTTCTGGTTATAGTTTGCTCATATTTCACCTCAGTTCTTTCTCAACAATCTCAAATAATTTATTTTCTAAAGCCTGGAGTCAACTTTATAATATACTGTCAATCACCTATTTTTACTTATTCGCTCTTACACAATAATCTAAAAATCTTAGCAGTATTGTCAGCTTCCTGGCATAACTCAAAGAAGTTTAGCTGATGTATTTTTCAACTGCACATGTCATTGTCTAATTTGATACAATGCATCATTTTTATCTATCAGCACGGGCCTTATTTATCATTTGTTGTGTGATCATTTTAATAAGGAGCATTCTGTCAGGAAACAATACAACAAACTCTTCAGTATTACCCAAGAATAAGTGGTATCTTAGTCACACAGTAAATAAACTTCATCTCCTTTTGTTGTCTGAAGAAGTATGTTTAGCTTTCCTATGGCACACATCATTCTTTACTTTTGCTGATCAACTGTCAGTAAACATTAAAATATGGAGATCACTTACTCTTCTCACTTCTGAGAAACTCAATTTGGTAAATACAATAAACTAAAACACTAGGAAAGTATGAGTAACTATACTGAAGAACTATTATTTCCTAATGGCCACGTGAGCTTGAATTCACAATAGCTTCTTTTTAACTGAGGGTTTCAGCATACTGCATTCCAACAGGGACTCTTGTCTTTGTTTTCCAGTAAAATATTTCTTCTCATTGTGATGATGATTAGAACATTACTTATCACCACTTAGAGTCAAAAGAATATGTTATGATCTGAGTAAGGAACCGTCTAAAATTAAACAATGTACAGATGGGTGCCAACACATAATTAGGCTAGAGACAAAAGGAATCTTCCAGTCTTACAAAGAAATACTCTATTCAAACAATATGCCTGAAGTATATTGGGAAACCAAAACTGACAGATCATATCTGAACTTCTCTAGACTTAAATATGACTGGAGTCCTCACGAGAACCCATTTCATATGTAACTGCCAGCAAGTTCCTTTCCTAGTTAAGTCAGAAGCATTCCAGGAGGATCTTTTGCCTAACTAATGTAAAATGACTTTCTGGGCTCAGAGCCACTCAGAAACAGACCAAGTAATAATGAAACAATATCTTACTTACTTAAATATTTTTTCAAAATATTTGCAACAAATATCTAAACAATCTGTTTAGTTTAAAAAGATTTTGTGGGTTAAGAGTGTGCTTCCTAAGTTAAGTATTTTCTTTACACATTTTGCTAATGAAGAACCATAAAACAAAACAGCAGAGAGAGGGGAAACAGACTGAAATTCAAAAGATGAGTTCTAATCTTGGCCCAGTCATTGACTAGGGAACGTTATTTAAATTCTTCATAACCTGAAAATGAAAGAGTTGAATAACTGTAGAGAGGAAAATTGGAGATATGATGGAGTAGAAAAACTTTAAGTTGAGGGTCAGGAGATTGGGTGGAGCTTAGGAGAAACCACCATGAATCAGTGGTATAATTCTACTGATGAACGTGTTGTTTGCAGTATCTGCAACTCCCCTATCACTGGTGTTGATGCAGCTACTACTCAAGTCACTGAATTGCCACAGGCTCCATTCCCATCCATTCTGAATAACAGTAATACCAGCCATCTCTTATGAAGGGTCAACTCTTTGCCAAGAACTGTGCAAAGAACCTCTGATCATTATCTCATTTAATCTAATAGTCCTATAACTAACCCCATCAAACCCGAGAGGTTCAGGAAGGTGAAGCAACTTGTCCAATGTCACCCAGCTAATCAGTGGAAGAGCTAAGATTTGAACCCAGGTCTTCTATCATCAGAGGCCAAACTCTTAGCCACCCCCCAGAATAAGTTCAGTATCCTTGAAGCTTTTCCTTTGATAAAAAATGAAGAGATAGTTCTTAGGTCAAAAGTCAAGGAATAGCTGTGCTATTCTGCTGGGATATCCAAATAATTTCTCATAGCCCACCACAGAAGAACATGGCCCCAGAACCAGTCTCATTTATATCTTTAGGTATCAGTTTATCAGACATAAACGGAAGAATCTGAACCGGATGATCACTAACTTTCTTTCTAGTCATAAAATGTAAGATGTTAAAGTGTATATTAGACGCTCAGAGTAGTTTTTTAAAAAAATATATTTTTTCATTCTTCTCAGAATAGAATCTTCCTTCTTCCCTCATTTTTAATTTCCTCTTACTGAAACTGGAATGTGTATTACTCTTACCTATACCTTGCCCTTTAACAGCTCCCCAGCTGAGAGCGAAATGCCTTGAAAATTAGCTGCTTCTCAGGATGCAGAAGAAAACTCAACTCTATTATTGGAGCATAACATTAGAAAGAGAAATAACAGGTGAGACCAAATTTTTTCTCCAGCCTGACTGAAATTACTCGGATATGGGCTCAGTGGCATTTCCCTAGTTAGGAAAAACGATATACGCACAGTTAGCATCCTAGGTACTGCCTACTACATTCTCTTACCACTTAATTATACTATCTTTAGTTTCCAGGAATTCTTTTCGTGTTCTCCTGCAAGGAGGGCAAGCTCGAAGGAGGCAGTCTCTTCTCCTACCCACATTCTGACTTTCCTTTTTTCCTTCCTTGCAGTGTGTCCAACACCACCCCTGCTTGGCTCTTCTCCTTTCTCTCTCCCTCCTGCAGGTAGGGACCCCTTCAAACAGACCCCTTCAAAGAACTTTATCTTTCAGGATCTTCACCTACTGTACCTGGCTGCTGCCACCAACAAGGTATTTCCACTCTGTGAAAATTGTTTTCATCTCTAAATACAAACAAGTCTTACTTGTCAAGAACCAAGTCAGCAAAAGATTGATAAAGACATTCATGCAAATAGCAATATAGAGATTGGACTGATTTTGATCTCAGAAGAATTTCTTACGATTATAAGGTTAACATCTATTATATGAAATAAATGTTATAAGTCTAATGAGATCTGTCCAAGGTTCTAATTCACCCAAAATCCCATTTGAGATAAAATGCACAATAGAATTTTTAATAACCAACACATATTTATAGAGGTTAGTGGGAGGGATGCAAAGATGAATAAAACCATGTTCAAGCAGCTGAGAGTCCAATAGTCAAGATAAAATATGTATAATAAGTTGTGACCCCGAATATGAGTGACAACTTCTGTAAGAAAGGTATAGATGAAGTCTTCGTAAATTTACAGAATTAAGAATTCGAACTGAAGATATCATGGGAGGCATTATGGAGGAAGTGGCATTTTGATGAGTCATTAAGGGACGGTTAGGAAATGGGGATTTGTGGGGGTCAAGGAAGACATAAAACTATTTGAACAAATTTATATTTAAAAAGATTTAAATGCTTTCAAGTAGAATTACATGATCAAATATTTCGAATACTGAAATTTCAATTCCTCCTTTTCAATGTGACAGGAAGTATTAGTATCTGTTGAAACTCCCACTCATGAAAAGTAAAATACAATAATATATGTTAAATTAGAAAAAATCAAGAGGAATTCAATATTTTACAAAACATATTTTCTACCTCTGTCACTACCTTGGTGGCTCACAGCAGCGGCACTTCTGCCTGCCATCAGCTCTCAGGCACATCTCCAGGACACAGATTTAGATCTAAAATTCTTTTTTTTTTTTTTTTTTTGAGGAAGATTGGCCCTGAGCTAACATCTGTTGCTGACCTTCCTCTTTTTGCTGGAAGAAGATTGCTGCTGAGCTAACATCTGTGCCAATCTTCCTCTATTTTATGTGGGGTGTGGCTTGATGAGCAGTGCTAGGTTGGAGCCTGGGATCCAAACGTGTGAACCCTGGGCTGCCAAAGCACAGCATGTGAACTTAACCACTATGCCATCAGGCCAGCCCCTTAAACTCTTTCTGATCAAAGAAATCAAGTCCTTGGACAGAAGTTGATTGTATGTCTTAGATCAGGAAAACTCAGGATGGCTCTGGAGCACATGTTATTGGTAAAAGCAAATACGCTTCCAGGGCTTTTAAAAGCAATACGAAAAGACAAAAACCAGCTTAACAGGACTTTTAGTGGCCATAACATGAATATTTGAGTAGCAAAAAAAAAATAACTTAATAAGAAACTAAAATTAACTGAATTTGCACCTATAATGGTATTTAAAGAAGAATAATTACTGTAGTGTATAAAAAAGTGGTTACAATGCAAAATAAGTGAGTATAATACTGTATACTTAATATTTTATTAATTTTAACGTAGAAGAGTGTTCTATCAAGACATTTGTGTCTTTTACTAAGTATGTGTTCACCTACTAAAGAATAATAAACATTCTTATCTCTGTATGCAAGTAGGAAGGGGTTAATAAATAAAAATTGTTAGACAATTACTCCTAGAAAAATTAAGAATTGTACCAAAAATAGGAATAATTATTAGTAACTGTGAAACACATACAAATGAAGATGAAAGCATGTCAGAAGTTGAAGAGTGCTGGTACCACACAGGAGTTGACAGATTATGCAGTTGTATGTTTGTTCCAATGTGACAGAACAGATGAGCCAAAGAGATGCCCTGAGAACACAGATTCGTTATCTCATCTCTCAGGAGACGAAGCCTCTAGACCGCCCTTCCAAATATAACTAGATATTAACAAGGCAGACAGATACTTCCAATACCTCTAACAGACCAGCTCCATGACCCATAATGATAGGGCAATTGCTAATGTAAAGTTGGCAGTGCAAAATCTAAAGAACAAAGCATTCTGGGGAAAACACATCATGTTGAAAAAATAAACCTGTAAGGCATGGACTTAGAAAACATATTGGTCTAACAAGTGAAGTCATACAATGGATCCCAACCAGATGACCGGTGATTCTCGTGTGAAATAGATTTGGACAAGAACCACGGTCCACGGTCCCAACCAAGAACAAAGAGGTGACAATCAAGGGCATGTAACCTTAGGGGATCCGAGGCAAGTGTTCCTTCTCTGTTGGAACTAGTAAAATTATTACAATTCCAGGAAGGTATGAACATATGTATTACTTTAACCTTAGAGAATATCACCATAAGTGTTACAGTGATCCTCAGAAAATGAAAAAACAATTAGAGAAAAAATGGAAAAAAGATTAAACCTGCAGGTTGTTATTTCATAACAGGTTCAAGTATACCTATTTATTTATTTATTTTTAAAGATTGGCACCTGAGCTAACATCTGTTGCCAATCTTTTTTTTCTTTTTCTTCTCCCCAAAGCCCCCCAGTACATAGCTGTATATTCTAGCTGTAGGTCCTTCTGATTGTGCTGTGTGGAACATTGCCCCAGTGTGGCCTGATGAGAGGTGCCATGTCTGTGCCCAGAATCCAAACTGGCGAAACCCTCGGCCACCAAAGTGGAGCAGGTGAACCCAACACAGGGCTGGTCCCTACTTATGTTTTAAAATAATTGCATTTGTGCATGCTTTTTCTGCTGTTTAAAGTGTTTGACATATACTAAGAAATCATACTTTTGAACATTCTTGATACTTTTGAACATTCATAATATTGTGGCTACTTTTTGTATTAAATATTAGAATTTAATAAATGAAGTAATAGGTAAAGAACAAGTAAGTACTACTGAGTGCTTCACAGGCGTTAAAACATCACAGAATAGTCATTAAAAAAAACCACACACGATTACTAAATGACTAAAACTCTGTTAGGTCATCAGGGACCAATACCATTTGAATAATGTAGATTCCTTTGGAAAGAGTGGGACATGCCTGTTTCCTGGGTGCCAAGTGCAACATGAACTAATAGAAACTTATCCAAAAGCTCACCCCAGTATGGCCTCTGTGCCTCTTTGGTAGGTCAAAACTGAACTCTCTAACTATATATGAACAGAGAACGAGAGAACTGTCTGTTTAACGGATGAAATCTATGAATACAATATGATCAAATCTACGGATATGATAAAAGTGAAACACTAAACATGCAGAGTAATCAGAAATACTAATCCAGCTGAAAATGACTCAAGGGATCATTTACACAATGAGCGGCTGGGCCAGGAGGAATCTTGGAAATGACAAGAAAAAGAAATGGGAAAAACTGATGAGATTTTTTTAAATTGAGATACAACTGACATATAACATTGTATTAGTTTTAGGTGTACAATTGATGAGCTTATTTTCAAAAATTCATAATGTGATAAATTCTGAGTCTGAGGTCCGTTGTACAACAAAGAGATTTAGACATTCTGGCGAGGTGAGACACAGGGAATCTCCACATGAACAAGGTGTAAGTTTCAATAAGGTGGCTTTAAAATGACTAATTCTAAAGAAATATAATTAGAAGTTGACAATACTGTGTCTCAGCACGTCTTACCTTCCCCGCTTTGAGCTCAATGGTGATAAAGCATTTTGTTTGACCTGCTGTACAGATCGTGGTCCCTGACACAGACAGGAGTTCATCCACCAGGTTCACGCCATCTTTCTGGAGGACAGCGGATGTTTTGTTAAATGTGACTCGCCAAAAGACCTTGACATCCTCAAAGGCCCTAGGAACAAAGCAAAACCCATGCAAATGCAGTAACAGGGTGCATCATCCCCGTGTCTAATGCAGAATGTATTACTACTGCCTAAGCTCCTCATCCCGAGTACAGCACTTACTTTACCACTGAGAATGCTGAAAATGACCAATTCTCCTCATTATAGATAACAAATTAAGGCCAGAGTTGATGTGGCATTCTTTGACCAAGTTCTATTCAATATTGAATCAAAAAGTATCTAGAATGTGAAAACGAAAAATATTTTTCTGCCTACTATGCCTTCTATGTGCAGAAATATGAAAACAAAATTATAGAGAACTCCTGCCTTCAAATGAATCTTCCTTGTTTGTCTTTTAACAAGAATTCTTCTAAAGGAAAAACACCACTGCTAAAAATGGTTGTTATTATAAAAATAAAGGGCAAGAGATGACCTACATTTTCAGAGAATATTTAGGCCCCTAATGGAAAAGTTGGTATATATACATGTCTATGTGTGTACACCACGTGCATGTACGTAATAAGCACTCAGAAGATGTGTACTGTAAGTACTAGGCTGCGAGCAAAATGTTGGTCTCTAAGTCTCTCTAACAGTAAATGGTTACGTATACGGAGTGAACACAGAACAGTAAATACAATAAACTGACGACTTCCGTAACCTAACATCTGTATGGTAATTTATGAAGTACAAAATGTTCAAGGTTTTGATCAAAAGCCAAGTGCGTTAAATCACAAATTAAGAACTAGAGCCTTGGAACTCTGACATACCACATTCCACACTGCCTTTTTCTATCAACATTTCATCCTGCCTTTACCATTTTATGGACTCAAATTAGAGCCTGTATAGAGACACAGCATGTTACATCTTCCACATATGTATGAACATACCTGTCTGGCTGCCTTGTGACAATAAGATGCAGTCTTCTGGGGTCAGCTCCTTCACCCAGCTCCAGTCCACTCTGGGACTCCTCGCTAAATCCTAGGATGCCATTGTGGAGATCACTTCCTGAAAAAAATGGAGGGTGATGATACACTTAAGACTACAAAAGATCTTTAATGCTCCACTAATCTTTCCCGATCAGATGGTCTAAAAGTAAGAAATGCACAAGCGAGTAGGGGGAGCTACAATTTTTCAAGCTCTTTACTACAAATAGACTAGAATCAAAACAATAACATCAAGGTGGCTAACACTTTGAGAACAAAAGACCAGAAGAGAAACAGAGAAAACATCAGATTCACTCCCCACGCCGACACACGTGCTCATCTCTCTCTGATGAGACTCTACTTTATATCTGATGATCCTTGACACTTTATACGTGTTTACTGTTTAAGTCAGTATATCCCCATAGAAGGTAAATTCTACCAGAGCCACAACTGTTCTATTGAGTGCTGTGTCCTCAGTACCAACAACAGCAGGAAGCATGTTGTAAATGTTTAAGAAATATTTATTGAATAAATGAACTCCACTTAACCAATTTACCTTCCTACAAGAGCCCTGACCAAAAGATCATTTATGTTACACGTTCGGTTATTTGTCCCTGAGAAAAATGGAATTAAGGAACGCCTGAATATCTGAGTAAAAGAAACTCCTCTGAGCAACACTTGAAGTTACAGGCACCATCATACTAAAAAAATTGTGTTTAAACTGGAACAAATCTAGGGTTCACACTACACTGAAACAGTCGCTCCAAATCCTCACCAGCACAGAAGCTAGCTTCTCAGACTAGAGGAACCCAGTGCCCAGTTCCTGCTACTTTCTATTTCTCAGTGGCCCAGTTTTGCAAAGTGATCCTAAAAGCCACGATCCCAAAGCAATCAGCCTTAAAGACCACTTTCACTCATCATCCTGAAACCTGACTCCTGAGGTGAGAAACAGAAAACCACTCAACTATCCAAAAGGAGAGCTAGCAGTCACCAGCCCCAGGTCTATTTTGCAGGTCTGAAGCGTGAGTAAACATAGAGCCTGTTCATCACATGGCATGCA